>NW_022985081.1:171994-462737 GCF_010015585.1 Eremomyces bilateralis CBS 781.70
CAGCCCCAAAACGCAAGAAGAAGGTTCGGATAGATCCCAATGTTAAGTTCGCACAGATTAAAGAGATCAAAGTAGCGCAAGAGGCTGTACGGCTTCTGGAGGCAAATACTATACTAGAACAGAGTATTCCCGTGGCTGAAACTATACCAGACGCTCCCCAAGATGCTGTACAATAGTCCTATGGTTTGAATTTTCAATATAATTACGTGGTGGTAGAGATGTCACGGTTTTCATGATGGTGGCTAAGATGGTGATACTGGCCAAGTAGGTGGTTGGCCAACAGGCAGGGGTTCGAACTTAGTGGACCAGGCGGCTCGGCCCGGAAATCTAGCGGCGGCATTCAGACGCCAGCGAGGCAGCGATGTTGGATTTTCATCGCGACTTTTGTCCTTTAAGACTTTGACCACGTTCAGGTAGGACCTAAGTGAACTTGTCATATTCATTATGCTGTGCTACTTGAATTAATCCGCCATTCCAGAGCCTCTCGCCGAATGTGATAGCCTGCGTTTTGTGTTCCGAGCAGCATACTGATCACACCAACTCGCCCTGTTGCGTGTCATAAAAGGGCCCCATGATCTATACCCGCCTTGTCCGCCTAGCAGCCACTACTGCTGCCACTTCCGCTTCCGTACCCACCGTTGGAGGCTGTCTCGGTACATCAAGAAGCGTTGATGGGTTGCTCCTAAACTCCCGATCGGTCGGGCTGCTCCGAGAGTCCCGTGCGGTTGGGGTTCCATCCGGGTTACCCACTGGTAACGCTCCTGCCATCTCCACGCTCTCCAGAGTTGCCCGGCTGGGTGGACGCAACTCTTCATGTTCCCCATGCTCCGGAGCCTGATCCTCCTTTTCCTCGAAAGTCCAGGCACCGACAGCTTTGGGGACAGTGACCATACTCATGGCAATGACTAGTTCAATAACGCTGCTTGCCACCCCGAACCACGTGCCATGCCGGAACCTTTGAGATTCAACTCTGGAAGTGGCCTCCGAGGCCATGTGGCCAAAGGCGATGAGCAAGCTCATTCCGAGGAAGTACATTGTGTGGATCAGGGCCGCAGCGAGTCCTTGCTTGCGTCTTGGGAAATTTGTCATGATGAAGACGGTCGAAACCGCGTACAGCAAGTCGAACCCGAGAGCGATACAAATCATGGGCAGGAATATGACAACCCAATAACTTGGTACATCTTTTATGTAGAGAAATGACAAGAACGCAATAATATTTGCAAGGCTCGAGACTACGAGGAGATATTTGCCGTCGAATCGACGAATGAGCAGCCAGCCACCGACAGGAATAAGCATTCCAGCGATTGCCCTTGGCATGAACCACAGTGCTGCTATGGTTGCGTTTCTGTGTGCGTAAACCCAATAGATGCTATGTCCTTGTCAGCAGTGACCATTGAAACCCAGATACTAGCTCTCAGGTCATTTCCTTGGGTCCTAGTACCAACCGCCAAAGACTTGTTTTAAAAATAGACTCTGTACTTACTGCTGGAAGAGATGGAACATCAAGACCCCATACGATGCAAATCCACAAAGTAGTGCCAGTGCCAATGGTCTCATATGGGTGACTTTGAGGATGTCGAACGGAATGAGCGGTTCTGCTGCTACCTTCCACTCGACGTATGCGAAAGCAGCAAGAAGTGCAACTCCGGCAATGAAAGTCGAATATACCAGTGGCGATGCCCATTTAGCTGCCGTATGCGGACTGAGGAGGATCGCGAAGGTGGAAAGACCCAAACTGGATGCAAGGAGCAACAGCCCAAGCCAATCTTGCCCGCGGACTGTGCTCACTCTCTCCCACGGCCATATAATGTACCAGAATGATATCAAGGCCAAGGGTGTGCTTATAAGTGCCCCGATGAAGAAAAACCACGACCAACCCATGGTTTCAACCAGCATACCTCCGACTGCAGAGCCTAGGAGGTATCCAAGCCCAAAAGAAGCACCGTAAAAGACGTATGCCCAAGTCTTTCTTTCCGCCGGTCGGTACGCTTTTCCAAGGAGAGAGAGTCCGGCAGGAAGAAATGCAGCCGGTCCGAGTGCGGAGATTGCTCGTAATACGAGGAACATGGTGTAGTTGACAGAGAAACCAGTGATTAGGTTCGTGACATAGAACCAGGCGATTCCCAAATGGAACATTGCGTATTCACCGATAGCATCAATCAGATG
This sequence comes from Eremomyces bilateralis CBS 781.70, assembly GCF_010015585.1. NCBI lineage: Eukaryota > Fungi > Ascomycota > Dothideomycetes > Eremomycetales > Eremomycetaceae > Eremomyces > Eremomyces bilateralis. The sequence goes on from NW_022985081.1 coordinate 174,161, forward strand.
GCCCATTGGGAGGATGAAGCACGCAACCGTGAGAGTGAATGCATTGAGGGTCCAGGCGTGGGTTGATTCAGGGAAATCAAGTGCGACATGGAGTTGGGGCATGATAACGAGGAACCCGTTGGTGAAGTATTCCTAATATTCGAAAAGATAGTGTTAGTGCGACCTCATATGAGAAGGTATAGGGATCTTGGTGATGTACCGATAGCATAGCTGACATCATTATGGTGATCAAGAAGATCATTTCTCCCGCCATAGTCATATTGCCAGGTCCACTCATTCTAGGCAATTCTAACTCCTCTAGGCTGGGCCGTGACCTTGGTGACGGGCCGCCAGGGTTCGAGGCAAGAGGGAGTAGAGCTCTAGCGGCACCGATCTCCGAAGTATTTTGCGGTAGTGTCTGGGGAGGAGAAGGTGGAGGAGGCCGGCGAGGAAGGGGGGGAGGAGGGGGGGAGGGAGCAACCTCCCTGGGTTCCTTTCCTGGTGCCATTGGACAATATCCTATGTGATTGAAAGGACTGGAACGACTAAACCGACTGAAACAACTGAAACAACTGAGAACAACAGGGACTCAAACATTGATCACCGAGATAGGATGATGATGGTTGGTGGTCGGATATGAATCAAGATAATCAGTGGAGCGAGATGAAAGAAGCAGGGTATCTGAAGTGAAAATTCACCAACAGCAACAGGGAGTCCGATAATCACTTCCTGGATGAAGCCGCCATTCTCCAAATAAGTGAAACTGAATAATACAGACTCATGTATGAGGCAACAAACTGTGTTGGCGAGGTGACGAGGCGGCAACTTTCCCTTCCTTATTGCAGCGAAGACAAGTCGCACAATCGTTATCGCCAGATGTCCCATCTTCCAGTCCTGAGCTCCTAATCCATGCTGCAGATTCTGCACTGCATGTTTGGACAATAGCGTTATGCGTGCTTTGTCGAACAGGCGCACAACCAAGCCAGTTCAAGGGTGTCCCATACTGTGAAGAACCCCTGAGTATCGCTAGCAGATCCACCACAAGGATTACAGAAACTATACTCGCAATAGACACTTCCTACCATCTCTGAACGTATCTATGGGGCCTCATATGCAGATGAAGGAAGACTTAGCCTGTAGAGCAAACCTCTAGCCTGCTCCGCTACCCTTTCCTTCCTTCATGGCAACCTGCATCAAACGCCCAACCCCTTCAACCCCATGCTTGCTGAGCCACTCCACAACGACCACCCTAAATTCTCTCCAAGTCATTTCTTCCCCTGTACTCTTCGTCCACTCCTCCAGAGACCGCTGGGAAACCGGCATTTTCAACGTGGAAAAGACATCCTGCTTCCCCATGTTTCGGCCAAACTCTTCCCACGCTTCTTTGGCCAGTGAAATAAGCGCCAAATGATTCGCCACATTTCCGAACTCCTTGAGATCTAGGCCGAATCCCTGTGTAGACCACCATCTCTTCAGAGCAGCAACATACTCGGGGCTTAATCCGAACGCATATCCGCCATGGCTAGTGTCGAAGGCGCGGTTTCGCCATAGTAAGTTCACGGAATCGAGGATATGTGAATTGAATGTTTGTGTCGTGGTTGCTGACGGTGCGTTGCGGGATGATGAACGGATGAGCATTTCAAGCGGTGGTTTATACGATGCAAGGACAGCGGTCCCCAGATTAAGAGAGGGAAGATGTGGAGAGGCAAGTAATGGAGACACGATGTGTGCCGGCATCAGAGGAAGCGGAAATAAAGATGGGGAAAAGAGGTCTGGAATGATCCGGTAGATATGGGGTAGAGAAGGTATGGAGAGATCTGATTGAGGATGACCGCAAGAAAGTGGGCAGGATCGGGTGATCTGCTCGACGAAAGAGTAGATGCTTTCAATTTGAAAGCGTAGCATACCAGTCCCCAAAGAAGAGTGGCTACACAATTTCTCTTCTTGAGCCCAGTTCCACAGAAGAGAAATTAGCGGCGAGCATATTAAAGAGTGAAGCTTGTCGGGAGGGATCCGAGCCCGGACAACGTTTATGCGGGAGAAGTACGCTTCATAGGGCGCTAGAAAACTTAATCAGCCACAGGCGCGATGATGGGCATGATAGTTGTACTACCTGTGAGGTCGTGAAGTGGGAGATAGGGCAAGATAGCCATCAGCGACGATAGGTTCGGATCTTCCTCCGCAACGCAGTCGTCGAGGTACTGTTTGACGAAGGTTTGAGCAAGCGGCGACAGTGGCTATCCAGTCGTTAGAATAGGCCGACTCTGGAACCAGGCATAACTCACCTCCTTAGTTCGATAGTGAAAGTCTGCTAAGCCCGCCAACACTTCTCGCAAATGGCCATCATCTTCACCCCCTTCCCTCAAATTTCTTAGCTCGTCGTCAAAGACCTGCGCCAACCAGAACTGCAACCGCTTTCTTAAATCGTCGGACGGATGAAGGGTGAGGTAGTGCTGTAATAAGGGATCTCGCAACGCAGACGCCATCTGCGATGGCGGCTCCACCTTCTCGTAGACCTCCACAAACCGCTCGACGGAATCAATCTCCTCCAGGGTGACCGATTCCTCACTCGCGTATGCCGTCCGCACTTCCGGGACAACCCCTCTCCTCCCTCTCCTTTTCCCCCGCTGCACAGAGAACCCTCCTCCCGGCGCATCCGCCACCAAGTCCCTCGCCCTTCCCTGAATCTCCTTCAACCGCCCTACTAACTCCCAATCGGGCCCTTTCAACCTCGTCCGCCTCCCTTGAGCTACACCGACGCTCACAATGACCTCCGGATAAAACTCTTTGAATACCCCAAGCAGCCCGACCAGCGGCGCTGTATCACCCGCCCCGCGACACAGCTCCAGCAACATCTGGATCCGATACGGGCGCACATGCGCGCGGCGGGTGATCCGCGCGAGCAGCGCACAGAGCGCCGGGCGCAGGGCACCGACGTCGAGGAGGGAGAAGAGCAGACCGTAGACGCGAGATAGAATCCGTGGTTCCTCGAAGGCGGACGGTACGGCGGTGAGGTTGAGGAGCCAGAGGAGGATGGAGATTTGGGTAGGGAGGGGGGGTTTGGTGGGAGAGGGACCGAGAGCGGAGAGGGCGGGGAGGATGAGAGAGGTGGGGAGGGGTGAGAGGGGAAAGAGGTTGGTGAAGAGGATATTGATCGTGGAGTGAGGAAGACAGTTGGGTTGGGGAATAAGGAGAAGGGGAATAAGGCGCGTTAGTTGCGGGAGAGTGAGGCCGGACGAGAGGGCTTGGGCAGCGAGGGATTCAGCATATGGTTCAGACTTGAGCGTTCGGGATCGCGATGTGAGCTTGACGGCTATAGCAGTATTGTCAATATTCCTTCAACAAGACGAAAGAGCTTCTTGAGGATGAGATGCTAACCTTCTGAGAGCCGGTCGAGACAGTCTTCGATCGGGTAGTAAGGGTCTTCGGCATCAGCCATCTGCGTATCCCCATCTTGTGACCCCATCCTGTCATTCCTAGCTCTTGTGTTTGCACTTTTATGATATTTTGAACATCTCCTCCCGAATGGGGTGATAGCATGGAATTAATGTCTTCGTTAGAACGCGATCGGAAGGACGCGTCTTGTGAGCGTGGTCACGTGCGGTGATCAATTTCAACCGCTGAAGACGATCGATATGTTGGATATTATATCGGCAAGAGCACCATCGAAAAAACTACAAGGTCTGGCTATTTGACCCTGACGATGCTTCTAGCAATTCACCCTCGTGGTCATTGCTTTGCCCGGCTAATATGGATCCAGAATTGAGATCAAATAGTTGCAGGTCTAACCAAAGTCGGAACGATAAATCCTATCAATTGCCATCATCTGCCATAAAAGCTTTTCTAACTGCCTGGTATCTCAAATATATCGATAGATCGGTAAATAACCTCATCAACCACGGTGTCATCACCCCTGTCATCATCATTTTCCTTCTATAAACATCCTGTTCACCCTCCGTCATCGTCCCAGTGGACTATAAAACAGGATTGGGTACCTCCGTTCATACCCCAAGAAGATTCCGTACAAATACAAGCGTACCAGTACGTTAGAATGAAAAGCCAGTAAAAGCCCAAAGCCCGCTATCCGCTGTACGCCGAAGGAAAGCAAATATTAAGTCGACCTGATTCCGGGGCCGATGATATATCCGAACTCGGAAACGGAAGATTGAGAACGGAACTCCACGCACTGCAAACCGCCGTCTTAAATCAAAGATCGAGTGCCACCAAAGCGCCCCCATTATTCCTCACTCCGCTTATGAATGGAACAGATCCCACGCCCGGTCACACAACCTCAAGAACTCCTCTTTCTTCCTCTGCACACTCTCCGGGCTATCCCGCCCCTCGCCAAACGCGCCCCGCTTTTCAGGCCCGCGTCCCAGCGGCGGCGTCCCCATATCCCGTTCATACTCCTCCCTCGTCCTCCGGCGCGACGTCGACCCTGTGCTGCTTGGATGCGGCATCTCGGGCCGGTCGCGCTCACGCTCGTAGTTATAGCTCGCGTGCGGGTGTGGATGCGAGTGGGCGGCGGCAGAGGGGGCGGAGAGGCCGAGGTGGGCTTTTTGCGGAATGGGAGACGGAGGGGTGGGGGGCTGGTGGCCGCCGTAGTGGACGATGCGGGGGAGGAGGTCCTCGCGGCCGCCGGACATGGATTGAACAGCGTCCTCGGCGGAGTTGAATTCGCGACGGGTGGATTGTGGGAGTTGCGAGAGTTGTTGGTTGTGTGGCAGTTGGTGCGGGTGGGAGTTGGAGGTGGGTGGGAATCCAGGCGAGGGGAGGGGGACCTGGTGGGTGGAATGCGAGGAGGGCGAGTGGTGGAAGGTCGGGCGGGCGGTGTGCGGGGCGGCGGAGTTGAGTTCGGAAGCGAAGACGTCGGTAATGGGGGGTAGGCGGTTGTTGGTTTGAGTGGCGGGGACGTGGTGGATGTGAGAAGTGTGTGAAAGGGACGCGGGTTGGTTGGCGATGTGTCGCGTGAGGGGTTGAATGGTCTGTCGCAATCCTGTGAAAGTCTGGTTGATAGGAGCCGACTGGATCACTCGCTCGTTGGCGAACTGCTCGTGGGACGGCGGTGCGATAGAGAGTCCCGGGGGCGGCCCTTTGCGGCGAGAAGTTCCTGGAGTCTTGAGGGAGTTCTTGAGGGCGGAGGAAGGCTCCTTTTGTCCTTTTTGTCGAGCTTCGATAATTAGCCGCTGCTGCTCCCGGACGTCCATGCTGCGTTGAAGCTGTTCGCGCATCGAAGGGTCATGGGTCTGGAATCCGGGAGAGAGACAGGCCAGTCCGACGTCTTTCAGAGCCAGTCCGGCACTCTCCATGCCATTTGTGGGGAGACCTGGAGCACTGGTCATGTTCACGGAGAGGTCGAGACGACGAGGACGGTGACGCGTCGTGATTTCGGGAGAGGCGGGTTCTTTTTTCACGATCACCTTTGGCACGGCTCCATTGCGGCTTCTATATGGTCAAGTCAGCCTAGGTCACGGTACAGGCAATGCATCTGAACCTGGTCTCTTGCATTGCCAGAACGCAAGAGCCCCAAGACATCTGCACATGGCATTTCGAGACAAGGTTGGTCTTACGTTGGTGAGTGTTTTCCATTTCCCATGCGCCTCAGTACTGTCCCTTCGCCGCCGGATACTGGACTGTTGCTGAGTTGATTTCCGCTCGCCGAGCGACTATTCGGAGTCCCCGATGTACTACCCGACGGTTGGATTGTGGCGTACGCTCGCGTTGTCGCCTCCATAGAGGTGGTAATGGGCGGGTGGGCTACTGCCGTCGACATAGCTGCTATAGTATCTGTAGGATATCTTTTAATCCTTCAACGTATATTCGAGGGGTCGATTTCCGTCGTAGAGGCCACGATCCGACCGGTGGGGCGGGTACAGGGTCGGACGAGTTTAAGGAGCGTTCGGTGCAAGTAGAGGGATCTACTCAGAGTAACGGGCGGCTGCACGAGGGGGAAGAAACCGGTGGCAGAGGAGAAAGGGAGGAACCCGAGGAAGGGATAGGTGGTGGGAGAGGGAAGATGTGAAGTAGGAGAAGGATGTAAATGAGAGACGAGACAAGTGGTGGTGCAAGAAGGAAGGGTTTGGCGATTATACTAAGTAGGTTTAGGCGTAGGGACGGGATTTCCTTAGGCCTTGCTGACTCCAGCGAGGTTAGGGGGATTCTGCGACAGGATCGCTGATCACTGATGGGAGGGACGGGAGGACGGGGATTGCTGCGATGCTGAAGCTGAAAGGAGAACGGCAACTAGCCGAGCAACCCCTTTCTTGGGACCAGAGCAATATAGGATGGGTTGATTGGTTTTCGCCTGGCCGTCGCACTGTACCTCTCCAAATCTGATGTTCCGTCGATAGAGGGATTGTGGGAAATGATTGGAACGGCCCAGGGAGAACGAGAAAGACCGGATGAGGAATTGACTATTGAGTATGGAGGGGGGACTGGGGAGGGATCGGGGGCAAGGGGGGCCCAGAGTTTAACAATTCAACATCCAAGGGATGCCGACAGGGCTAGAGGGCGAGCTACCAACTACCAATTGACGATTGGCGGCATTCCAAAGGTTTAAACAAGACGATGGACATGGAGTAGCCGAGCAAGTTGTAAAGGAGACATCGGACATGGGGTCGGCGTGTGGTCGTCGCAGGCTAAGCACGACGATGAAACCGAAGCGTGGAGGCGAGAGGTGCAGAACGGCCAGGGGCTTGCAAATTTATCATTTACTCCATACACAATTATGATTTATGGCTTTTCTCATTTCTGCCGCAACGGGTTTCCTGACTGGCTTATTCTTTCCAACTCCTGGAGAGAATCTGAGAAATGACCGGGTTTACCGACTCCCATTTGCCATTTAGCGTGGTGCATTTCCATTTGAGCTGGCATCTTTGCTTCCCGTAGTCACTGTCGTGCAGAAGCGTAAAACCAAAGTGGGGCCAACCCTTTCGGGCTCCGTACTCAAATAGGTACTTGTCCCTCTGCTGCATGATTCTTGTGTGTGCGAGTTGTGAAAGTATCGAGAATTCCGCTTGATAATCACGATGGGGAAATTGAACCACTCCTGCAAAGGATCAGTGGAGCGAGTGGAGCGAGATGATACGAAGATCGCACGCTTTAAGCCTTCGACAGATCCCTCCTCGTGGAAGTGGAAACACGCGAGAGTTTCAATAGGGAATGGGAGTCATCCATATTTACACACGATGCACATTATACCGGTATCTGACCATTGCCTTGTGGTCCGAGTTGTGGGTGATGCTGTCAATCATGAAGATCTCTCAAATCTCGATCCATGGAACATCATCGCTTTGCCGCAAGTCTGCCTCGTCGCACAACACCAAAGTCCGTCTCAAACATGCGGTAGTAACGTGTGCTCATCCTATCGGACCAAGATCACACAGCAGTCCTCCGGATACATACAGACTAGTCAATAGTCATATTCCCTTCTCAGTCCTCACCATCGCTGTAACATATCCAACCCACTCCACTCTTGGGCTCCCCCGAAAACGAAACTGCGAATTGCGATGAAGGTCGCATTATTCGCACATTTGCAGCCATCGCTGTTTTAGCCGCCGCAGATGACTTCCGCACGCGCTAGGATTGGCACCCCCTGCGGCCTCTCACTGGTCGACGAACGCCTCCAGCAGCTCCAGCTACACCCTGCGGCCCACCGTCTCCGTAGCGCAAGGGCCTTTTTCAAACGTTTCACGCGTCAGATTCGAGATGAGCCAGTGAGCCGGCAAGCCAAGACGGACCCCTTCACTTTTCCTTTTGGACGATCCAGGCCCTTTGCAAGCACTCCAGCAACCATGAACCATGATGCATTTCGATTTTCCGCGCTTTGGGCTGATCGGTTCCGCCGTCGGTTCTGGACAAGGCGTCGTCTCATCCTCACAAATATGTTTTACAGTGTAACAAGTCTAATGACTAGCGAGAGAACAAAATGAGCCAGGACGACTGGACGAGCCCTAAGTACAGGGCCAGAAGAAATTCCCCATCAACCAGATGCCTGGTTCGAGGGATCGCCGCCAGGGAAGCCCATGGCGTGGCCGCTATCCAATTCAATATTGCAATATCTTAATGTCACTCCTTGCTCCAGGTTTCTTCTCCATTGTGTATCATCATTCCCTACCAATCAAAGCCCCGGGCTGTCTTTCCTCCGTTGCATCGCCGTTGTCCGTCCTCTTCGAGCTTGTTTCTTCTCCACCCGTGCGATTGGAAGTGTGTTGGGCCGGATGGCGTGGTCTCACTTCAACATGTCATTCCGAAACCTCCAGTTCCGAAATGTCTAGCTCCAATCGACCGAAGGGCAATTCGACATTCATTCCTGCGGTCTCATGGCTGGCATAGAAGCACCTCAAATGCAATGCACCATTCCTTCGTTGTAGCGCCAATAGTATCTCCGCGGCATCCTCCCAAAACCGCAATCCGGCGCTTGGAGAAGTGGGAGGCTGCAACCCGACCCAACGCTCCATCTACTGGCCGTAGCGTTGCCGCCCGACACCAGTCGCTTCTGCGTGCTCGACCGTACATAAAGTTGCATCTATCTTCCCTTTCAGGCCGGATGATGCAAGTTTGACTCAAGTTCTTCTCGCTTAGGCGCGGTGGTTCTGCCGCTTCGCGGATTTGTGCGACTTCAACGGGAATGTCACATTGGACTTACTTTGGAGAGCCAGATACCCCGCAAAGGCGTGCTGCAAACTGACCCGTTGAGGGTTCCATGTTGTTCGAGCCTCGAGGAGAATGGAGGGGAATCCCCTGCCCTGTTAGCAAGTAGCCAGACGGCATATGTGATATGGTGGGGCAAAGATGTCTACCACATGCTAATATCGATCGAGCGGGCAATATATCGCTGAGCTTGACAGCTTTCGTCCGATGCAGCATGATAATAATAGAATTTCAAGGTTTGGGATAGATAATCCAGATCGAAGGATATATCACGACAATCGTGTTGTCGATTGGGGTCTATGAGAACCCTTGACTCCCAAATGCTTTGCGAGATAATTCCTTTCAAGTCTCAAGCCCTACATACGCTATGGGACCGACAACTGAACCGATCGTAGAACCGGGCTATATCTTGACGCAGATATACCTATGTCCATATTGAGGGCTGTTTTGAAACGTTGATCAGCACAGTTTGCGTAGAACCATAGACAGACAGTATAGCCCCATCCAGTCAATGGCGGCCATGGCCGGTGCCCAGTCTCAACGGCTGCTACCCTCGCCCAGCAACGATGGCATTCTTGGCCTCTTATTTGACAATATGTCCGGCTGGTCGTTCATGAACATCAAACGGAAGCCCCGCCAACCTAGTCGGAATAGTCTCCTCCTCGCCAGTAACAAATGCAGCGCACCGCACGTTGTTTGTAATATTGCCGCACGACGGGAGGACACTTTTCGTGCCGGTATCAAATAAATTAGGCTAGGCGTGCATTTAGGACCCAGACTTTGGGTATACATGTACTGATATGTAGGCGAATAGTGCTACCGGAAGATATCCTAAGCCGAGGCAGTTGCCCGTTCGGGGTATATCAAGCCCAACTATTGCTTGACAGCTTGAGGGACTGTGAAAGTACGTTTCGCATGGTGAGGTAACAACAAGGTTTTCAAATAGAAAGAGGAAGCAGCAAATTGGATTCATCATTGACAGACGACAGAATATGCGTTGCTAGATCAACACGCTGATATTGATGGTTCCTGAAGACGTTGTCTTTTTGAGAAACATTGTCGTGCTCGCCAATAACCTACCACCGAGTCCATGTCCCCTAGGGCTGGAGCGGCATGGTTTCCATGAAGTCGTTGAATAGGACGCAGCGATTCCAACGCACGATAAATATCGTTAGATTGTCGCACAGGGAAGTATACAATACCCAGGACATCCTGAGAGATCGGCGATGGATTCTTGTAAAGCACCGGTACCCAAGCGCACAGGATCTCACTCCCGTAGATCTTCCGTTCGTCTGCTGCTCCAAAGTGCGACATTTATATTGGATCCAGCTTCTGCTCCGAGTGGAATTATCCGGCAAGCAACCGGATGACCACCCTCTCCTAGACACATACAGTCATACACCCGGGTTGTGTACTCGCGTAGCTCGCTTCTACGCCAGAGCCCTACTGCAGCCATAAAGTGGACATGTACACGGGTAGCAGCATACTGGAGCGTATGGCTAGGGCCTCTCGCGACTGTGAATGGATACCCTGATCCACCGGTATATGGCCAACACATACTGCATGGCTTGCGACGGATAGCGACAGTATGTCCTTGGGAGTACCGAGGCAGTTTCGTCGACTGCATCGAGGTGCAGAATTCTGGAGTCGAGTAGTGAATCGCTACTGCTCGACTCCGATTCTCGAAGAAAATATATGGAGGGTCGGATGGTGAGCTCAGGCTCACGGTTGGGAGAGCGATTCTGGAGAAGAGGCCTCGGTCAGCCTCGATGTCGTCGCTGTATGGTAGCAGATCCTGATGTAAGGTCCAAAATCATCCATTGGACTTGGGTGTCTCAGGCTGCATGTCCTGCGTCCGTTCAACACCCGGAGACACTTCGGAATCGTCCCCGTCTTGATCATCATCATCATCGTGCTCGTCGAGCCCATCGCCATCCTCTTCTCCAACCGCAGCGCCCCCCTCCTGCCTGCTCTTCTCCTCCTCCAACTTCCGATACTTTCTTCTGCTCTTCTTCGCCCTGCTGCTTTTCTTCTTGCTCTGCCTATCGCGCTTGATCGCGCTCCGACTCGCCTCTCCATGCTCCCTCTCGTCCAGCGCCTCCGCCAGTCGTTTGCGCGCAATAACGCGGTTCTGCGACCGTGAGCGGGTGTCCTGGGATTTGACGACGAGTCCGGTGGGGATGTGGATAAGTTGGACGGCGGAGGTGGTTTTGTTCTAGGCCATGTCAGAATCCGGTCGCGCTGGAAGGACCAGGTGAGGAAATGAAATGCCATACAATCTTCTGCCCACCCGGCCCGGAGCCCCTCAGAAAGTTTTCGATAAGGTCATTGTCATCCACAGTAGGCTTCGGCGGAAGGGGTTTCTGTTTCGGCTTTTTTGCTGCCGCAATGGCGCTGGAGGAGAAGCGTGCCCTCTGAATTGCTGGAGCACGCCATGACTGAAGCGCTGTTGTGACCCGACGCCATTGATGGAATCGCATTGGGGTTGTTTGCTACCGATTCATCCCATCACCCAAATGATCTCAATAATCTGATGTCATTGATGGATCTGAATTCTAAGCATGGTAAAAAAAGATGAAACGCATGCACGCGTCTAGAACACCCCTTTTCTGCCCGCACACGTGTCTGCCCTGTGCCTCCTAGTGCTATTATCAGGGTATGAGTCGTTAGTGATCGGTGGAACCGCGCGAAGTCCGAACCTCACCTCATCGGACGACTCGGCCTCTCCTAATATTTTTCTTAGATTGAAGTCTATCCCAGAATTGTCGATTTATTCAAGGCATCAAAATTTGTCAATTGGGGTACAGAACGATCTCCGGATCCCAGATCCTAATTGTCGTGATCCTCCTATTTCCTCCACCCACCCCATCCACCACGTCGAAGATCCAGCGTTACCCGCATCGTTAATCGAAAGCACCGCAATTTCCGGCTGCCACCGCCTTCTCTTGAATCGCACGAATATCAGCCCTCGTTCTATCGCTTCCGCGGTCTTCCCGATCCGTCGCCATGGCATCACTGGCAAACATCGCGCTCCCCGAGCTGAACTCCACAACCACTCTCCTTGCGATCGTTCCTGTAATCAGCATTGCACTGGGCGCTTCTCCTACTACCCGGAAATGGCTGTTGAGGAAGTATTATCAGTACGAGGTGACCATGTCTGTCTACATGATGAATAGAAATGAGACGATTGTCTTCAGTAAGTTTAAGTTTGGTCGCATCTCTGCGCTGTCAAGCTATTTGCTTCCAACTGCTTCGCACCTCTAGAAACTACATGGACATTGGCTGACATCCTCGTCCACAGACCTCATCTTCCTCTCGATCCTCCTCCTCTTCTTCTGGGCCACCTTCTTCTACCTCCCTCGACATCTCTTCACTATCTACCCGCGTCTCATCTATTACATCTTTGGCGACGAGTCCGACAGCCTGCACGGCATGGTCAAGAACGGTATGGAGGCCTTGTGGGACGCTTCGCAGAGCGTGTTTGGGGACAGCAGTACCCTTGCGGAAACCGCCACTACGGCGGTATCGGAAGCGGTATCAGAAGCGGTTAGTCAGATCTGAGGGAAAGCGTAACTGGTGAGCGATATTTAGCATTTGATGGCATGGGATGTGGTACGGCGTTGCGGACATTGCGGGCATAATTATTGTGTATCAAACACATCCAAGCGTGTATGCTTCCAGTGGAAGGTTTCTTGGACGTATTGACTGGCTGGATCTGACACTGAAGGTAGGATTTCGGCGCCTTAATATTTCATCATAAAAATAATCGAATGAAAGACATTTAAGTTCAAACGATCGCGCCAGATATTGACCAAAGCAGAACAATTTTCCCACCTCATGCTGCATGCTGCTAGAGCTTATTTAAAGGCAAGATATTTATGCAGGCCAGAATATGAATTCAAGACCGAAACATCAACGACACACCCTGACATGCCAATCGACCGCCTGGTATCCTTCAGAAGCTAAATTTCATCTGCCCTCACTGCAACGCCTGTACCACATCCGCGTCGTATACGTCATAACCTGCAATGTGCCCCCTTTAAAACGTCCGCTCATTCCCGCCACGGTCGAATCACATGTACCTCGACAACTCCTCGTGCCCAAAAGCCTTATACGCAATATCCTGCAGATGCTCCGGCCGACACGACGACCCACTGAGGACGGCATCGTATCCCACCCCCACCTCCCCGTCCCCGGATCCCACCAGCGGCGTCTGAACGACTACGAGCAACGACGGCACCTCCGACCCCAGCTCGGTCGTGACCTGCTGCGCGAACTGCTTCTGCTTCTCCGAATCCGTTTTGGACGTCAGACTGCACGCAAGGACCACGATGACGGCGCCGGCCTCCGCGAGGAATTCGCGGTGGATGTCGCGCATCCCGATGGACGGCACGTAGGGTACATGGCGCACTTTTGGGTGGAAGCCGCTTAAGGCGCGGCCGAGGGGTTCGAAGGGGTCCATGTCGGGAATTGGGCCGGGGATGGCGGGGGATAGTAGGAGCAGGATGTCGGAGGAGGATAGCGTCGAGAGGACCGAGGCGCTGGCTTCATATGGGGACTTGTACTCCGACATGTTGGCGGTATGCAGGAGATTGGTGATTTGAATGCGGAGCGAAGAGTCGAAAGTAGAGTCGCCTGGTGCAACTGCGGGTGACTTGATTCGGCCCATAGTACCAAATCTTTCCTAGCTCTTATAGTATACTTCTCTTTGCCACGATGACACTTGATGGAGTGGTGATCAGACGCGGAGCAGCTGAGGCGACTGGAGAGCTATGATTGGTGAAAGAGAAGTCCGGCGACCTGCGTATTCAAGCCCGACTCAGGATTCCCTCTGAACAAGGAGAGGTCCGTATATCAGTCATGCAACAGTAATGCCGTCCGCGAGTCAGGTGCACCCTCAACAAAGATTCTCGGTCAGGAAGCGTCAAATGATAGTTCAAACGTATTGCTTTCGTCAGGACTAGCTAAAAGAAAGCAGAGGATTGAGGGGGAGCATTGAAATATCTGTATATACCTCCCTCTGCAAGAATATCGAATCAATGCTCCCCACCCTCTGGTTGTACTGCGCAGGATTCGCAATTCCTTCACTTCACAATTGGTTCATATCGGTGCAATGCACACCGAATGTCGTTAGACTGCTTCACAGGACAGTGGGCTGACCAGTAATGAGCAAAGATTGAACATTGGAATCACACAAAATGTCTCTGACGCATTCAAGAAAGACGGGATCAAGTTACACCATAACTGAATGGAGTGACAGAACCTGCAAATAATGGCACACAACAAGGTCTCGACTGATATCGAGACGGGTTTGCCGACGACGTATTGAGGATTCGCGGGGAGAAGGCAGGATCTGCCTTGAGTAACCCATGCGAATCGGACTCAGACATCGCCCTCGGAAGCCTGCAGAACGTGGAGGTGTCCATTGTACGGAAATCATAGTCATGGCGGGAAGCTGCAGCCTTGGTACCAAACCTACCTATCGTTTGATCGAGTCGCCATACATCCAACGGTTCGCAGCCGCAGCGGCCCGTCATGGCCCTTTCGTTGCCGCCGTGCGCGATGGCAAAGCCAGATGATGCAGGCGGAGAGATCCCCACCGGGCGTGCAGCGGAAGCGCGTTCGAGCTGATGGGCTCAGGGTCCGGTGGTCGATCTCCATGATGCAGGCATTGGGAATGGAATTTGGCACGAAAGGATAGAATCAGCAGATGAAGACGGACGGGATTGGATTCCAAAAGGCCGCGATGCGAGAAACATCGGCGTCGTACCACATCGAGTCCGGAACCGGTCAACAGTTGAAGTTGGACGACCTTGAGGCAGAGAGTTCCTGGATCCATAATGCAGAGTGATAGCTGCGGGACGTATGGATGTCTATTGGCCTCCTGCAACGCATATGCGCGGACATTTCGAGATGTTGAATGCTAGTTGGGCATCCGGATGTCCTTTGGTAGGGTTGCAAGCGGTGATTTTATCGAGTACAGCAGATGTGAAACATGTGGTCTCATCCTTGTAGATACTGCTCGAGATCAGATTCAATGGATCAAGTGAGAAAATGGAGATGTATGATCTATCACATTTAGTTGGCAGTTGAAGACTTGAAGTTCGTTCATTCAGCACTATGAGGGTTGGAGACAGACTGACAGTGGAGTACGTTAGACTTATCACGTGCTTTCCCCACAGTCCCAGTACCCCCAGAGGACCCTTTGCTGTTCAGACGGAATCCCCGCATCATCGTTCCATCAGACAGCACAATGGAGATGTTTTGAATTTTGATATTGACCCGTTCATCATCCGTATGCATCCCGTATGCATCCTGTATGCATCAAATTTTCAAATTCGCTTCCCCAGCCCTCTCGTTAATGACCAATTTTAGTTGCAGTATCTTGTCCTACCCTCCAACAAATTCATCACACTTCACACTTCACACTTCACAGCAATTGTTTGTGCACGGACCTCCCTAACTGTCCGCCGAAGACAAGGATTCGCCGTTTATCGATAAGCGTGAGATCGTTGGGCTCCTTCAGTTAGTTCAGTACGGTCTTCCAACAGCATCATCACTGTCTGTCATTGTCACTTCGTTGAATGCAAGTTTGCGATCTTATCCCACGTAACACATCCTCACGGCCCGCTTTCCTACTAGCTTTGGCCCCGCACCGTCCTTCTCCCTAAAAATATCAGTATGGGACCAGGATGATGGTTTCTCGAGAGATCGGACGGCAGTTCAAGGAGTTATCAGTAACTCCCACAAATAGGCAAACTACATCTAGTCGAGTAAGTGTTGCTGTTCCATCTTGCCAATTCCGTCATAGACATTTGTGCTTCGTTAGCTTTCCTGCTTGTTATTGAAATCATGGAGACGTGGGAAGCTTCGTTTGGTACAAATCCGGATCTTTTGGCACTTCAAAAGTTCCCGTTCCGATCCATTGGTCCCACGTGTCAACGGGAGTCTAACTGAAGCCAGTTCCCGTCAGAAGATGCTCGGAGTGATCTAAGGAAGCTGTTGCCGTGGAGATGCAATCTGACAGCCCTCGCACAATCCCATGATTACTACCTGGTCGCCTGTGCTGCAGAGGTCGAGGTATACAAACCGACCTTCCCAGCCCATGGCTTGCCCGGCCAGCTTTCTTGGGTAGTTGATCTTCCGAAGTCAAGTCCTGGAATTACCGGAACCATTGATGCACTGAGGCCGCATTCTGTCAATTACCTGATCATCGACTATCTGGGCAACAAGGAGGTAGTCCTGGTAGCGTGCGACGATGGAGACGTCCTGGGCTACTACATCGATGATATCCATCTTCAAATTTTGCAATCCGGCGAGAACCGGGGTGGTCGCAACCCTAACGACTACAGGGTTCGTCCGTTCTTCCATAAAAATGTTGGGATGAGCGCCTGGGGTCTTGCCATTCACTCGGTTGCTCGCATGATAGCCGTTAGCTCCAATACTCATAGGCTTGTCGTCTATTGGTTTGGGTTGGACGGCAACGATATGATCCATCGAAAAGAGAAACGGCTTGAGCTTCCTGATTCCGGCGAGAACTTGCCTACGGTGAATTTCTGCAACACCGGGGATGACCCGGACGGAGAATGGCTCCTTTCCGGAAGTATCGGGAACTGGATGATGGTCTGGAACACCCGCACCGCGACTCTCTATAAAAAAGCCCAGCTCGCATTCTGCAAGGATCGGAAGCTCGACGGCAGTTGTGCATGCGGCGGGAAGAGCGCATACCCGCATGCAATATGGGGTACATACTGGTTGGATCGGCGATCTTTCCGCAGGATCAACCCACCGTCGTTCTCCAAAGCGCTAGGGCTCCAAAAGCGAGACTTTAGTGACAAGGATTTCCCAACGGACTTTTGGGATATCAGTGCTTCCCGCAAGGAAGTCATCGATGCGAGCGAGCGGTACGACGGCAGGGCGAACTTCGCCAACGTACAAGCACCTATGTCACCCGTTGAAGATGTTTCTGACGATGACGACGACGGGGCATATTCCGATGCGGACAGTACCCTTAGCGACGATCTTGGCACAGATATGGCAGATGACGGTTCGGCGTCTGATATTGAACCTTCCATGTCTGGTGGAGCAGGAGGTCCCGCATCGTCAGTCCAATACCATGAACACCCAATGCAGGATCACAACACCGAGCTAGTGGACCCGATGTCGGATTGGTTCACTCCCGCTCGGCCTCTGCAAAGGTCTCTAGATGGGTAAGTCCTGAGCGTTTCCTTTAGATTCATCCAGTTTTCAGCTTTTCTCCTAGATTTTGCCTCTACCTAGCCCTTTAAAGGGGCCTTATATTTCTACTCATCCTAACTGCGTTCCCACCAGGTCTATTCCATTCCTTGAGATCATCCCGCCATCACGGTCAAACGTGGAACAAATGCTATTTCCTCCGGAAGCCCCGATTCTCCACCTCTCTTCCAAAGACATTTTCATCATGCAGCCACAGGTAGCGAAGATTTCCTCGAAGCGGCCACCATTCCACAACAAGCGCCAGTCAATGGATGCGATCTCTGAGTTCGATCACAAGAACTACTATCCAGTCGTTGGAGCGCACGACCCGCTCTTCCAGGAAATCAAATCTGCCATTGCACCCACGTTTTATTCTCACGTCTTCAGTCAAACTGACCGAATGAACCTTCACGCATTTATTCCCGACCTGGGAGTCATCTGCATTGCCAGCGGGAAAGGACGTGTGGCTGTTTGCACACTGACGCAGATGGACGTCTTTTCTTCCGGGGCGCGCCTTAAGAAGCTGCGGGAGAGCAATGCGGACGCGAAATTACAAGCCCGATATGCGGGTTGGGAGGGTACGAAAACCGTCTACGGGTTTCGGCTCGACCACATCCTTCCTTTTGCCAGTCAGGAAGAGAAGTGTGAACGCCCTGAACACATCCTGATCGGGATTGCCGTGGGTCCCATCCCTGGAAGTGGGTGGCAGCGGGAACCAGGCCACACGCCGTCGGGCCTACATGGCAATGGTTGCAAGCGGTGGCGGCTCATCCTCACCTGGATGAACCACTCCATCCTAAGCTACGAAATTCGACGAGGGGAGGAAGATGAGGGCGTGCAGATCCTGTCTCTTTGAAATGTTTTTCTTGCGTTCGCCTCAGCGTTTGCACTGATTTGGCGTCTTGGACTTGCATGATACCAGGGGAGCGCGTATTCAACGAGGATGACTTGACGAGAAATGTAACATACGACCTCCCGCGGTTATGAACTGCACGATACCTTCGAGGAGCAGGCTCCTACCTAGCTGTGCTGGGTAAAAATGATATGCCCCTTTGAGCAACACGTCTATTCCAATCTCCAAGTGAATTCCAGTCCAATACGTGAGATTTCAACCTCGTTTGTCCTTTGACGAACCAGCCAACCAACCGGCCATGTCGAAATTTTGAATTTGCGATGCAGTATCAGATGGTGAGCTAGCAGGCTTTTCGCGTCGCTGCTTCTGCATTGCTTCGAATTCGGCTTTCGTCTCGGGATCCACTAGGGTGCATGTGTTAGATACCGCGGTCACCGCACCGAGATGGGGATAGTCAGGTAGACGTACTGTTGTTCATAATCCACGGGAGCCCGCCGATGACGAGAAGCGAGAACAATGACATCAAGATCATCGGGTTCTTGAAGAATGATAACAGAGAAACTGCAGCGTCGTCAGTAATCAGCCAACTACTCCGCGGTTGGGAAATGTGCACTCACATCCACCACGGCTCTGATAGTACTCATTCGACCCCAACGCCCTGATATCCACCGTCACATCCTTCCCCGCGCCCCTCAACTCCCCTTTGTTATCCCACGCGTTTCCGCGGAACGTCTGCCACACCTGGACTGTCTCCTCGTCCGCTTCTCCACTCACATCCACCCTCAGCGGCTCGAACGCATAGTCGCGACAATACACGGATAGGAGATATGACCCGGGCTCGAGGCTTCCGAATTCGAAGGTGTTGCGGCTGGTGAGCGGCGCGGTGAGCGAGGGGCCGGAGGAATGTAGGATGGCGTAGGTTGATGAGGAGAGGCTGGCGGGTTGGGGGATCTGGGCGGATGCGGGGATGGAGATGGCAAGCCGGGAGGCTACGGAGAGGGGAATTATACTCGCGAGGAGAGTGAAGAATTGCATTTTGGCGGCTATGGTGGAGATGTTGAACTTAGGCTTCTTCATCTTAAACGGAGATGGAATATGAATATTGCATATATGGTTTCTAGAGCCCGCCGGATGGATCTGGTCTTTGACGTTGATATTTGGGAAAGCGAGAAAGCAGGCTGTGAAGCGTGATAATAGGCGCCTAGTAAGATCTCACATTAATATAAGTTCTATTCGGATCGATCAAGTGATCCATATTGATTATATCTCGTCTTCTTCTTCATCGAAGTCATCCTCAACACCCATGTCATAGATAATGCGACCACCTTGTCCCACTCCCTCATCCCTTTGCGCATCAAAGTATGGGAGCACCACGCCTTCACGCTCCCTCTTCTGTCTTTCCGTGAGCCCCAAATCAAACGTTAGCCCCTCCACGTTTTCCTCGCCGCGTGGTTCCCCATCCGGCTTGGCCACCAAATCGTGATATAGAGGCCAATCATCCAGTAGCATGATCGTTTCCTTCTGCGACCCCGGGCCTATCCGCTTCGTCTTCGCCGCCGAATCCGGCGCTTCCACCGCCGCTGGACGTGCAGAAACGGCGTAGGGTAAGAAATACCACTCGATGATCTCGCGGCCGCTCTTTCGCCGATGCTCCACCTCGAGCACGGCGCCGCGCCGGTCATTGCTGCCCAGGCCCGCGACGACGCCCTCGACGGACTCGGAGAGCCCGAAAGATGGCTCGGCGAGCGATCGGTTCTTTGAGGCGCGACGGGCCAGCTGCTGGGCCGGGGAGTGGACCGTGATGATGGTGGTGGCCAGGTAGGTTAGGAGGCTGAATGGAGAGGGGGCATAGGATTGGAGGAGCGATGACTGGAGACCGCTTGAGGAACGCTGGGCAGGGATATCGAGGTGATATATGCCCAGTAGATTGACCTGAGGCGCTATCAAGGAGCCTAAGAATCCAGAGAGCTGCTCTGAGACGGTGGCACTCAGGGCATTGAGGGAGTCGATGACTAGCAGAGTTCCTGGGCAAATTAATAAGGCGAAAAGCAACCAGAGGCGGTGCAAAGGGTCGTACTCGTAGATGGACTTGCCGATATAATTGACAATACCTCCTTTCTGATCCCATCCATGCTCTTTCCGACGCAATCGATAAATGCATCCACATTCCGCGGGCATCGCAAGGTACCGAACGCAAGAAACGCAATCCGTAGCCTCCCACTCTGAATTGCACGAGTTAGCCTGACTGGAATTATAGCGGGGGATTTAAGCCGTACTTTTGCCCTTGCGATCATCTCTTCAGCGACAGGAGCGGCCGACTGCTCAAGCGAGTCCAGCAGCAGCGTGAATGGCGAGACATTGTCGCGGCAGCTGAAGAGCCTCGAGATCAGCAGAAGGTTATGAGTCCTTCGATGTGATAGTTGGCTTATGGGCATTTACAATTCTGGGTATGTCCCGAAGTTATCAATTTATCTGGTGTTTTGAACAATGTAGAAAACGTGAAGTATTATCTCAGCGATAGCTGGAGCTGAAGGACCAAACGTTAGGGTCGCCTTTACACCTCAGGTCCCATAAATTGGCTCGAGAATTGAACCACTGGATATCGGTACTATCTTCCACCAATGTCTAGAGATGGGATCATTAACCTCAACCAACAACATAGAGTTACGGAGTCGCGAAAATTACACCATAGGATTAGGTACACAAAGGCTACAGTGAGAATGACTCTTGTACTAGCAAACGGGCAGTGAACTACAGGCTGCAATTATGGCAGCTTTAGTCCATGTCCTCATACTCGTCCTCATATTCGTCCTCATCCTCATCCTCATCCTCGTCCCCGTCCTCGTCCCCCTCGTTCTCCTTGTCTTTATTCTCCTTGTCGTCTTTTGTTTTTTTCTCCTTCTTCGCTTTAATGTTTGCCCAACCCCTCGCTGTCTCATCTGTCGGGATTACCCTAATCGTGATGATCGCCACATATTCTGTTGTGGAGCTGATTTTATCGGTTGACTTTCTGCCGGCCTCGCCCTTATTCCCCTGATTGCCCTTGCCGCCCTTCCCGCTCTGTACTGCTGCAGGTGAATCTTTTACTACCTCGCCCCCTTGTCCCTCACCCTTGTCTGGCCAATATCCGTGCCGAACTTGTCTGCCAATCTTCTCATGCTCCTGAAAAGCGGCGGTCGCTCTCACTTCCTCGCGCGTGCATAGGCGACCAATGTAGCTGGGTTGTACCGGCCGGCGTTCACCTGATCGCCCACCATTCGGCAGTCAGGCCTGAAGGAGGTATTGTATAGGGCATGTCCAGTGGGAGCTGATACCTCGTCCCACCCTTTCCCACCACCTCGTGGAACTGGAGCGAGTAGGGACGTCAGCTCAGCCTGTTGGGCGGGATTCAAAGTGGTCCATGCTAGGTTGTGTTTGAGGATGTCGTTGATACCGATACTGCTGTCTTTGGCCAGAATTCCACTGGTCCGCAGAGCCCGTATAAAGGCGGTGTGTTCCACCCACCTCTGCCCATTTTCACGTTCCAACTGCTCTTGCGAAAGCTGTCCATTGGCCCCATCCGCTGGCTTCTCGTTTCCTACTTTTTGCTTCTTAGCCGCTAGTTCGTCTTCTCTATTATTTTCCCTCGCGTGTTTTTTATTTGAGCTCTCTTGTCCATTATTCGTATTGGACCCGTTGAGGCCTACCATGGCTTCGTCGTCTGGTACTTGCGTGGCCTCTGGGCGATTGATCGGAGCAAGGAATCCAGCCCAAACGGAACGAATTGACATGAGGTCGCTAAGATTGACTTATACTACGATTCATGCGATGTTGGGATTGTACTTGGTAAAAGAAGGACAAAGGGCAAAAGGAGATCTCTTGTATGGTATGTTGGCTTTCTGCAAGCGAATAGAGCCCGTGGAGACAAAGGGGAAGACATAAAGAATCAAACCAATTCTGCAATAGACTCGCCATGGGATTTGGGGAATTCAAATAAACCCGAAGGTCCAATCGTTGTACCAATTTGTCTTCCCCTATTCGTGGTTAATAATGACGGTTGAGTTGCCTGATCCGTCCCATACTGCAGAAGGCCATTTGCAAATGGGCGGTTGAAAGCATGGGACCACCCAAAGTAGAAGACCATAATTAGTGGAAAGATTGACCAATGCCATTGTTAGAACAAAAGGTACTGTATTAGGATAGATGGTCCATTCAGTTACAGGCTCAATTTGATGAAAGGTTGAGGTAGAGTCTGAACGCTCGGTGTCAAAGTTGCACGTGGCGGTACCTGCCTGTCCGGTCGCATCTCTACCACCGACTCGCCGAGCCAGTGAGACCACATCCAACGACTTCCAAACTCAGGTAGTTACGTATTTCGTATAACTAACTATTATTACACTTAGTAGCCTGGATTTGATGCCACATCAGTCATACCGCAGGATCCCATTTTCTATTCGTGATCCTCGTGTCTGTGTCTCACTTGTTCCACGTCCATAACTTCATCCTCCTACGAAAACCACGACTCACGGCTAACATCAAAAGTTGCTATCGCAACAATTCGTCTACCATGATCCGTTCAACACAAATCGTCCGTTTGGATGGTATGTCCTGTTCCAAATTCTATATATATATGGTCCTGTACTAACACAACATCTGTTCTAAGGCCTTATACTAGCGGCATCAGTCGACAATGAGCAGGTAGCTTGCCCTGGAAGCTCCTTGCATCCGATACAATGCTTACTATTGTCCAGTCGCAAAACGAACTCGGAGAAGTCAAGAACAACGTGAAGAAGATCCTACGGCGCCTGAACAAGAACGCGGCACCGCAGGCCACGATCGAATGCGGGCAATACACGCTCCAGTATGTATCCGCACCGCTGGCGATCAGCGCCGTCCTCCGTTAATTCTCAACAGCTACCTCATCCACGACAACGTCATCTACCTCTGCATATGCGAGCGATCCTACCCGCGGAAGCTCGCCTTTACCTATCTCTCCGACATCCAAGGCGAATTCACCAACACCTACCCCGCGCAGCAGTACCTCTCTGCCAACCTGCGACCGTACGCGTTCGTCGAGTTCGACACCTTCATCCAGAAGACCATCAAAACGTACCAGGACGCGCGGGCGTCGCAGAACCTCGACAAGCTGAATAGCGAGCTGCAGGACGTGACGAAGGTGATGACGAAGAATATCGAGGATCTACTGTATCGGGGGGACAGCTTGGAGCGGATGGGGGACATGAGCTCGCGGCTGCGGGACGATAGCTTGAAGTATAAGAAGGCGGCGATGCGGATTAATTGGGAGTTGCTGTTGAAGCAGGTGCGTATGGAATCGGCAGGTTACGGGCCGGTCGGCTAACTTGGAACGCAGTATGGCCCGATAGCAGGACTGGGGCTTATCATGATCATCTTCATCTGGTGGCGCTTCTTCTGATCGCGCACCATCCTCTCGAATGTTGGAGAGACACCCTCACCTAACCCTTCCCGACCGAGCTCTCCTGAGCAGCGCTCTATCGCGAGCCGTGGAAGCGCGACAGACACATAGGTTCGGGAGGTCGTCCTGTTGAGACGTGCATCGCACCAGATCCGAGCAGGATGCTCACCATGTATGCGGACGCTACGAGCCGAATGGTCTTTAGACGAGAGGACAGATCCCCTCCACATCCGAGAATTCTCCGACTGTATCGATAACTTGGGGAAGCGGGGCGTTGGTGTTGGGTAGTTATTGGAGGGATGCGAGGCTTGCGGTCGCCAACCACGGGGCCTGCCATGGGGCACATGATGTGTATGAATACCGTATGGTTTATAATTAAAGGAGCAACCCTAGTCTTATAGTTCGCTGTACAAATTTCTGGCTACCTTATAGATGCCAGATCTACATTGTTCGCTGTTCATTTCAGGATTAACCGTGCCTAGATCCAGGTTAAATGGTTGGCCACTATAATTGCTAAGAACTGCTTGGCATTCGAAAGTTGCTATCATGAAATCGACTTGGTCATTCTTGATTCCGCTAAACGACACTGGAATATTATCAAAGGGAGAAAGTCGCTACCCACAACCATCCAGTGGTGGAATTAACCCTTCCATCCCTCACAGCCTTGGCTTATCCGAGCCAGCGCCGGAGCCCAGATCAAACCGATCCAGATTCATCACCTTATCCCACGCGGCCACGAAATCCCTCACAAACCGCTCCTGCGAGTCGTTCTGCGCGTACACCTCCGACAGCGCGCGCAGCTCCGCGTGGCTGCCCAGAACCAGGTCCGCGCGCGTCGCGGTCCACTTCTTCGCGCCCGTCTTCCGGTCCACGCCGTCGAAGAGGTTGCCGTCGGGGCCAGCCGCCCGCCACGCGGTGCTCATGTCGAGCAGGTTGACGAAGAAGTCATTGGTGAGCTGCCCAGGGCGCGAGGTGAGCGCGCCGGTGGCGGACCCGTCCGTATTGAGGTTGAGGGCGCGGAGGCCGCCGACGAGGACGGCGAGTTCGGGCGCAGAGAGGGTGAGGAGGTGGGCGCGGTCGACAAGGAATTGCTCGGCGCGGACGCGCGGGTTGCCCGTGCCGTAGTTGCGGAAGCCGTCGATGTGGGGCTCGAGGTGCGCGAAGGACTCGACGTCGGTCTGTTCCTGCGAGGCGTCGGTGCGGCCGGGGGTGAAGGGGACGGGGACGCCAGCGGCCTTCTCGAGGGCGGCGACGCCGGCCAGGACGATGAGGTCAGCGAGGGAGACCTTCTTGCCGCCGCTGGCAGAGCCGTTGAAGCTCGTCTGGACCTTCTCCAGCGCGCTGAGCACCTCGGCCAGCTGGTCGGGCTTGTTGACCTTCCAGTCTTTCTGAGGCGCAAGGCGGATGCGGGCACCGTTGGCACCGCCGCGCTTGTCGCTGCCGCGGAACGTGGATGCCGCGGACCAGGCGGTGTAGAGGAACTTGGTGCCCTCGACGCCAGAGTCCAGGATCTGCTTCTTAAGAGCGGCGATGTCCTGGTCGTCGATGAGCGGGTGGTCACGGGCGGGAATTGGGTCGGACCAGATCAGCTCTTCCGATGGAATTTCGGGGCCTAGCCAGCGAGCCCTCGGGCCCATATCACGATGGAGCAGCTTGAACCAGGCACGGCCAAACGCATCTGCGAACTGATCGGGGTTCGCGAGGAACCCTCGGGCGATCTTCTCATATGCGGGATCGAAGCGCAGGGAAAGGTCAGTCGTCAGCATACGCGGCTTATGCTTCTTGTTCGGGTCGAAGGCATCGGGGATGGAGGCTTCGGCATCCTTCGCTACCCATTGGTTGGCACCAGCCGGGCTCTTGGTGAGTTCCCACTCGTTGTTGAAGAGATACTCTAGGAAGGTCATGCCCCACTTGGTCGGAGTCTTTGTCCAAATGACTTCCAGACCGCTGGTGATGGTGTCAGCTCCCTTACCGGAGCCGTACCCACTTGCCCAGCCAAGACCCTGTTGTTCGATGGGAGCCGATGCTGGTTCCTTGCCAACGTTGTCGGATGGCCCTGCGCCGTGAGTCTTTCCGAAGGTGTGACCACCGGCAATCAATGCAACCGTCTCCGCATCGTCCATGGCCATACGGGCGAAGGTGGTGCGGATATCCCGAGCCGCAGCAATCGGGTCCGGGATGCCGTCGGGGCCTTCAGGGTTAACGTAGATCAAGCCCATGTGTGCTGCTGCCAACGGCTTCTCCAGGTCACGAGAATGGATGTCGGTATGTTCTTTCTTGCTTTCATCAGAACCCAGAACGCCCTGCCCACCGAGACCCTCTTTGCCGGAGGAGTAGCGGACGTCGTTGCCCAGCCATGTGCTCTCGCCTCCCCAGTACACTGACTCGTCGGCCTCCCAAACATCGGTACGGCCACCAGCGAATCCGAAGGTCTTGAAGCCCATGGACTCGAGGGCGACATTGCCAGTGAGGAGCAACAGATCGGCCCAGGAGATCTTGTTTCCGTACTTCTGCTTGATGGGCCAGAGCAGGCGACGTGCCTTGTCCAAGCTGACGTTGTCGGGCCAGCTGTTCAACGGAGCGAATCGCTGCTGACCCTGTCCACCGCCACCACGGCCGTCAAAGACGCGGTAGGTACCAGCGCTGTGCCAGGCCATGCGGACGAAGAGACCGCCATAGTGACCGAAATCGGCAGGCCACCAGTCCTGAGAATCCGTCATCAAGGCAGTGATGTCCTTCTTCAGGGCGTCATAGTCCAAGGTCTTGAATGCCGCGGCATAATCGAGGTCCTTGGCCAGCGGATTGGTGACGTTGGTGTGCTGACGAAGGATGTTAAGCTTAAGCTCGTTGGGCCACCAGTCGGTGTTTCTGGTGCCGCCTCCACCAACGTTGGCTTTCTGGATGGGGCATTGCTTCGCCATGGTTTCAATATGGGGGATTGTGTCGATGATCAGATGAAGAGCAGGTAAGGAGGATGAGAACAGGAAGACGATGAGGGGAGATTCGTGAGGTTACAGGGCTTATATAGCTGGTGGGTATGAAGACTTGAAGAGGCATGCCGGTGAAATTGCCCCGCGTATCGGCAACTGCAGCCTGTGGAATCTGTTTTCCATAAGCTTCCTACGTGATTCGTCAGCCCCGCAGTTCTAGATGTTACACTCACTTGCAAACGCGCTGGTCGTCCAGGGTCCGGTTTATCAATGGGTGCATCGGGAAAAGGGACCGGAAAGGGTTTGGTCCCTGAATATTGGAGTCCAACGGAGAGGATTAGAGGAGCTTTTAGTCCGTATTTAGCTGTTTACTACGTAGACATTTGCTAACTTATAGCGGTACAGAATAATGAAGGTCACAGTAATGGTATTTTGCACCATGTCATCATGCTTGAATAATTCTCTTTCCCGTGGATTCACGAGGCCAGGAAGTACTGGTAGACAGAACTCAGAAGCCTGCACTGCTTGGTTCTTCATTCCTATACAATGTTGGAGTACCGGTGATACAATGTATTGCTTATTTGGAACCAGCTTATGCTATGAACTCTCCAGTGCCCCTCCCCCTCCTCCAGAGGGAAATCCGGATGTTACAGGGCCGAAGCACAACCTTGGTGGAAAACTAGAGTAGTTCCAGGATTAGACCCAGAGGACAAATCAGATGCGTTTGATAGGTTGCTTGATCCCTGCCAACATCATCGCGGCGATCAAAGGGTATCGCACGCGATATCACTCAATAAGATGAAAAATACCGCCTGACCACCAGCAATATAGAACAGAAGAGAATTGAGACGTCAGTTAAGTGATGCCCGAAGAAGATTCCATAGTTAACAACATGAGGTTCATGATTTGAGTGCATCATTATCTGGAGATAGACCAGTGGATATATTCTCCAGAATTGGTAAGTCAGAGCGATGTGTGGTTAATTCCCAGTCACGTGCCGGTGTGGGGTTGTGCCAAGACTTCATTGGCTGTTCTGGTCATGTAGAATTCGAACACCCCCCCCACCCCCCCCCACCTGCAAGGCCGCTTCAACCCAACGGAAATCCTAAATCCTGCCTGATCTGAATTCTGACCTCCCGTTGTCATCTCAACGATGGTGAGGCTCTTCACTTTTAGGATATGGGTGTTCGATAGTGTGTACTCGATACCTAGGCCATGAACTAGTCTATGACGTTAAATCCTTGATGGAATTCTATTGCATGGAGAGTGCTAAGCCCGGCTCGGCTTACACCCCAGGTTCTGTCTTCTGTTTCACCTTATACTTCGCCTCCATCCTTTCCAACTCTGCTCATTTAAACTGCATCATTCTAAACCAGAAGGATTTTCCTCTGTCTATCATTATGTAGACTTTGGTCAAGTGTCTATCATGGATTGTGGCTGTATCGCCAAGTGTCTAATTATTACTATAGTGTTATTCTAGTTACTGGTCTCCTGCTCTCAGGTCATCCCTTGATCATCACCCTGGATACCGAAGATGTCGCAGGATCGCAAGTCGCAGCGAATCCTAGGAATTAATATGTCAGGACCGAGGGGAGTTATTTTTACCTGTAGGCAGCAGATCTTTGGAAGGTTGCTCATGATAGAAACTTGCTGTTGAGTTTTGGAACCAAGTATATTATAACATGCGTGGACCAAGCCGCTGCAATTGTTGCTCCTTGGCCCCCTTTACGCCTCGAGAATACGGATACATATTATCAAGATGTTGTTCCGCCAATTCACTCTAACCGCCACCCTCTTCAGCCCGTTGATATCCTGCACCGCAGTTCCCGATACCGATTCCCAGCTTCAGAACCGCTCTCCTCAACCATTCCCGGCCGCTCTCATCCTCCCGAAGCCTCCCAAACCCCCAACCCCGGAACCACCAACTCCCAAAATCCCGAATCCTCAGACTCCCAACCTCTCACTTCTCTCAGGCGCTGGATCCCACCGACCTAGACCTCGACCCCGTCCCGACACAAAGCGCACCAGCCTCGGCGCTATCGAGCCCGGCGACGCGAACACCGATGCCAGCGCCGCGGCGGACTACGGCCGCATGAAGGACTTCGTCGATACGTTGATGACCTTGGCCGAGGTGATCGTGAACGCGGCGGCGGGGTCACCGGCGGTGAACCAGACGCTCATCCCGATACATCGGTGGAGGGTGAGGGGTTGCTCGCCGTGTCCGGCGAATGTCGCCCTGTGTCCGAAGCCGGTGGATTCGGGGATGGGGAACAGGACGGGCAACGGGACGGGCAACGGGACGAGCAATCAGACGAGCTGGAATACCATCAGTCGCCGATTGAACGAGAGTTGCGATGCGGGTATATTGCTGAGCGACCTAACGAAAACCACCGGCTATCCCGCGGCCGCGGAGAAATGCGCCGCGGGCCTGGAAGCGTCGTATGATGACTGGTACCATTGGACGAACCCGCTGTGCTTCATTCCAAAAAACGCGCCGTACACTCCATCCCCTGCTCCTTGGACGCCTTCTATGTCAAGAGGGAGTAGTGGTTTCTCAGCTCGACAGCAACTCCCCTGGATTTTCATGACTGTTAGTCTGATTTTTGTAATATGAACAGTTTGCATGATTTGGATATATTTTACGAAACGAATAACGGAATGGTGGCGTTCCGGGAAGACCACATCGTCTTCGAGATTGGCGTTATTAGTATTGTACAGAGCACGCTGTACATAAACCGACGCTTTTAGAGAAGACGACAAGGCTGCGTGTAAGCGGCATGTAAATATGACGGACCCCACTAGTCTGACTCATCAGGGATTATTGTTCCTTGAAAGGAAATATAACAAAGCCCGACGAACGAATCTGATGAAGCACAGCGTCTGAGAAGCTTCAGTATTGAGAACCTGGTTCGCGACCTACCACCGATTTCAAACATGGCTGCACACTGGCGAGACGGCGCCATGGAGCCCATCTGGAAGTTCGTCGAGCAATACATGTCACAATTCGACGCGTCGCACGACTTCCATCACATCAAACGCGTCGTCGCGCTAGCAACCACGATCCTCGAAGCCGAGCAAAAGGTGCAGACCGAAATTGCGTACAACAAGGACATCGTCCTCCTCGCAGCGTATGACCGCGCCCTTCCTCGTTGATTGTCATGAACTCACCTCCCCAGTCTCCTCCACGACGTCGGCGACAAGAAATACGAATCCCCGGGCTCCGCGGACGCGAACCGCATCCACGACCTCCTCGCCACGCACGGCGTGCCCTCGGACATCGCGTCAGCGGTCCAACTCGTCGCGACGACGGTCTCATATAGCTCAGAGGTCAAGAACCCGGGGGCGGTAACGGAGGTGCTCGCACGGCACCCGGAGCTCGCGATCGTGCAGGACGCGGATCGACTGGATGCGATTGGGGCGATTGGGATCGGGCGGGTGTTCACTTATGGGGGAGCCAAGGCGGGGGAGCGCGGGATGCGAGGGTGTTTGGAGCATTTGGAGGAGAAGCTGGTGCGCCTGGAGGGGATGATGAAGGTTAGTCGGATCATTCCTTGAGCTGGTATGGGCGAGGTTAACAGATGTCTGGAGACGGGGACAGGGAAGCAGCTCGCGAGGGAACGGACGCGGCGGTTGGAGGTGTTCCAGGGATGGTGGAAGGAGGAGTGGCCGGTTGATGGGGAGTGAATGGATATTTACGATCGAATGATGACGCTATGGATTGACAACGGCTACTTCCGAGAAATCGGGATGGTGTATCTCGAATACCAGCAGCATATTAAACTAAGGAGACACTGTAGTTTGGCAGTGCGGGGGAATGCAAGCTGTCGGATTGTGTTGTGCAAGTGTTGAAGTGAGGCGGATGCAGGCGTGGAAAAGGATGGTTCTCGACCGCAGCACTAATTACAACTAGAATCTGAGGACCTGTGAAATTGCCGCCGAAAAGAGCGGTTTCTGACGCTGTTTTTGGCGGCATTTCCACACGACCTGGTCACGAAAATCAACTCTTCTCCTCCCCAAACACCCCGTAATGCCAAGCGCATGTGACTCTGTCCATTATCAGTTTCTTGAGTTTCATGAATTTAGAAATCGGGATCCCGTTTCTGCACTCAACTCATCCCAACTTTCCAATATGCTCTGCCACCCTCTAGCCGCTACAGTCGGCAGCATCCAAAAATGATCGCATACAAAAGCCTACCATGCGCTGCCATGCCCTTCATCCTCTCATCCCATCCCTTCCTACCTGCTTCCACCTTCCCTTCTCCGGTATCCCTACGGATTCGCTCTCTCGTATGCCGCCATACTCCCGGCTGGTCTTACCTTTCTTTCGCCTCTCTTTTCACTTTCTCTCTACCCGTGCTTCGCCATGGGAAAGAGGGCGCTTCCTGCCGCCGACGCAGAGGAGCACCAGCACTGGACTCGGCCTATCCTCTGCGATGAGACCCGAGCGAGGCTCGAGCACTTTCGAAGCTTCGGACACCTTCCTCCAAACTTCAAGCCTAAAACACTTCAGGGTATCGCCGTAGTGGAGAGATATTGGCGCAGGTCGGTCACCTTTTTCGACATTGCTGGGCAGATAATGCTAACTGTCTCGATTGGGCCGGTAGGTACTGCGACCACCTAGGAGTAAACTATGTGGAACATCTCACTACAGAGGACCCCCCAGTTTATATGAGCTTCTTTGATTGGATGTACGAGTCTTCTAAGAAGAAGAAGTTACAATCATACGACGAGTATTGGAGGCGATTGAACCAGTACTTTACTCTCTTCACCCGCCATCCAATGAGTAACCACGTTCATCAACAAATACGACGGGTATGTTTGTGTACCTTCTATTCATCAAACCTCCCCTGCTGATCGAGTACCATTAGTTCCTTGAACATGTATTCCCGGCCGAACGCGAGATTTCAAGGCGTGCCAAGAGCAAGCATACTCTGACAATTGAGGAATATGGACTTTTCCAGAGGTATCTGTGGAAATATTCCTTCTATTTCCGCTGCGGCAACATGCTCGTTCAGCAATCCACAATTATGCTGTGGTCTTCAATCACGGGAACTCGACCTGGCGTGCTTCTGCCGGACAACTGTAGTCCTGACGCTTCATCTCGGAACGATGAAGACCAGCAAATCACTATTGCACCGAAACCGAAGAGACGGAAGCCGAACCAAACTTTCGTTAGCGATCTGCCGGAGTATGTCTCCATTGATCCCTCCCCAAAAACCGTTTGTTGGGAGGATATCGAACTCTTCTACCTCAGAAATCCAGAAGGCGGTAGAGACGTCCCGTGCGCAATTATTACCTTCCGGAATTTGAAGGGCAGACCAGAAGGCTCCGACGGGTATAATTCAACCTTTTCCTGGAAGTGTTTTTGCAGCAAAAAGGGTTGCTAATATATTTTTGGAACAGAACACGATTCTTCATGCATTGCGACTACCTGCTGACATATTGCCCGATCTTGCACATCGTGGCGATGGCGTTCCGCGACGGGGCCTTCGAAAACGAACGACTAACACCAGAACTTTTCTGGCGACTTCGAGTCCCGAAACGTCTACCGAGCCTGCCTCTAAGATAGAAGAAAGACAAACTGAAACTTCCAGTTCTCCGTCGCATGAAGCAAGCTCCTTACGGCTATGAAGTAGACCAGTTCCTGCCGATGAAGTACGACTCCAGTAATAGCGCACTGAAGCATATCGGAGAAGGGCTAGGGTACGAGGACCTACCAACTCATTATAACTTTCGACGCTGGGCTGCAAACGCTGTTAATCGTAAGCAATTTCGGAGAACGGTCCCTATTCTGCTTATCCTACCTTCCTTTTTGCCCGAGCCTCCATCCCTTGAACAATCGTAGAACTCGGCACTGATATCTACGCAGGTAATTACACCGAGGCGGAGCGCATGAGGGTCCTCGGTCAATCTGGGAATCGCGTTTTTGAGAAACACTATCAAAGCGACTTCATCGGTGGTCTCCAACATGTTGTCTTGGTACGGCCGTCACAGACGGCTCTATGCAATGAAGCGCGGAAGTGTAGGAACAGAGATCCTCTAGCGCCAAAAGCACTCAGCGGCGAGCAGCTCAAAGTCGTCCGTGGGGATTCTCGGATTCTCCAACTAAGACAAGAGAGAATCGAACTAAAGAACGAGATGCGATTATTAGCGGGGACCGTAGAGGCTGCTAGAGATCTGTATCCGGAGCTTCACCAGAAACACGACCGGGTCTGCAAGAGGATGCATAGCGAAAGGAAGAGACTCCTTCGGGAAGCCAAGGAGAAGATGAGGGAGGACTACTACGATAGCATACCAATAATCGAAGTCGACAAGCAGATCGACCAACTCCTAGATAACCCAGGCGTAGACTCTTCGGATGGTGAGAACGACGATGATGACTCGGACCCCCCGCCTCCCAAATACGTGTTTCAGGAGCGTGCACGTCTTGTGGACGCCTTCTACGGGCCGGACGCTGACACGCTTGATGGCGAACAGGACATCGGCCGACGGATCCAGGTCACAAAGGACATGATCGCACTTTGCGGGCTTTGGGAGCCGACCCGCCGAGGGAAGAGGTTCGACTGGAACAAGGATAACGAAGACATGGTTGATAACGTCATGAAGACAAAGCAGGAGCAGGACTCCAGTCCATGTCTCGACGAAACGAAATGTCCCACTGACGTTTGTATCATATGCCCAAAATTGCATAGACGCAGGTTCCAGCGCATGGATTCGTTAAGACGTCACCTAATAAATCAACACCTGAGTCATCTGCCTGAAGGTGTTCCTCTCTCCTGCGCATAGGATACATGCGTAAGCAGATCTGCCTTCATCGAAATTAGAGCCTTCCTAAACCATATTGCCACGGTCCACGATTACGACGTTAAGATTGGATCCCATTTCTTTGAGCGTTTCTGTCGCACGCAGCAAATAGGCGGGAATAGAAGACCTTCGACCGAGGATTCGAGTGCAGAGTCCTTAGAAGGTTTATCGATCGACG
Organism: Eremomyces bilateralis CBS 781.70; assembly: GCF_010015585.1. Lineage (NCBI taxonomy): Eukaryota > Fungi > Ascomycota > Dothideomycetes > Eremomycetales > Eremomycetaceae > Eremomyces > Eremomyces bilateralis. The sequence continues at coordinate 207,205 of NW_022985081.1, forward strand.
GAATAGCCCCAAGCACGACAGTGACGGCGATGACGGATTCTGAATCAACACCGTCGTCGCCGCCGTATATAGATATTCTTGAAAGGATTGACCCAATCATCCTGAAGGAGGGAAATGCGGAGTCGAAAGGCTAAGAAGTACGTTATGCCCCAGCATCCTGTCCATTCAGTCGAAATCTCAGCCGTCGGCCGCGATCCTGGCATTCGATAAATCCGAAATACGTGCCTTCAGCTTCAGGAAGAGGTGATGTAAAATTCGGAACGATCGAGAATAGAGCCCGGAATGGAGCTTGATGAAATGTAGTAGCTTAGATGAGGTGGATGGGGATGTACACTACAGGGAACTTATCGGGCTGCATCGCTTTCTTTGTCTCATCTACTCCTTATGGTTTTCTCTCCTTCATCCCCTTTCCCAGCACAATTTATCTAGATTTCGAAATTTTGAAAGGAATCGTCTCAGTCGTTAGCGCGTGCCATACGAGTCTATTCCTTTAGCACCCCCTCTGATCTTCGCAAGCGCTTTCGACGGAAACACTTGTCCAATATCAGGGACGGCAAGAGGATCGACTGCGGGGTTTGCAAGATGTCACTCAACTGCAAGACGCACTTGCAAAACCACGCGAAGAAAATACATGGGACAGTATCGTGAACTTCAATACTAAGTTATCGACGCTTGGCCCGAACGGGCTCCAAGCAAAGAAGCCCGTTCTGTTTCTATGCGCTTTCAGAGCCTTCCACGTTTACTTGTCACAGTATCCTTCCCGTACCATTCCGCACTTGTAACATTCTGCAGCTCGATTGATTGATTGATTGATTCATAGGCTGACCAAGCCGTTCCTTGCACGAACTGCTTCCGCTTCGGTACGATAACCCCTCTACTAATAGTCTTACTTGCTGTTCTGTGCCTACGTACTTGTCAGGCCTTTCCTGGCCTTCCTCTGCTTCTGTTTACTAGTTATCGCTCGTCTACGCTGTGTATTTGAGTACTGTGGCTGGAACTGCCCGGAATTGCTCTAAGAGCCCAGTCCTAAGGATCATATTGGCTGCTTGTACTGCCATTGACGAGCTACAGAGAATGCGCTTGATGTCTCCTCTTCCCCGTAACATTTCGCAGCTCGTAGCATGTCAGGCTGGGAGGATGCTAGTCTCGTGATACACGTGCATCCCTCTATATAAACGGTCGCAGCCATCACAGAGTTCTTTCGTCCTCAAGGATCAGTCTGAGCCTTGATCTTAAGCCAGAAACAGCATAGATTTCATCAATCAAGCATCGCTAGTTACTCTCTTGCTACTCGCTTACTCGTATCACGTTATTCACCCACTCTGTGTTGCGACAAAACAAACTTTACATATACCTGGAAGTGAGCGTATATCTCCACAGTCATCACTCTCCCGTAACGCTCCAAAGCTCGTATCACTCCACGCCCATCTCTCCCGTAGCGCTCCAAAGCTCGTAATATTCCAGAGTTCATCTTTCCCGTGCCATTCCGCAGCTCGTAGCATTCCAAAGCTTCTGTCTCCCGTAATACTTCATAGCCCGTAGCGTTTCAAAGCTCGTATCATTCCAGGCTCATCTCTCCCGTAGCGCTCCAAAACTCGTAATATTCCAGAGTTCATATTTCCCGTGCCATTCCGCAGCTCGTAACATTCCAAAGCTTATTATTCCTGTATCGTTCCGCAGCCTTCTAATCCCAGAAATTCTATCCCAGGAACACTATCCCAGAGCGTGCCCAGCCTCTTTGAAGAAAAGAAAAACACTGGTACTCAAATTGCGCATATGTTTACCCAAAACAATCGCTACAACAGACAACAAAAACAAACACACGATCCCCAAAATCCCCAGGGACGGCATCCCCACAAGGGATGGCATTCCACTGGGACCGACTGATATTGGGGGCCAGAAATGGAGTGGGGATCCGCATGGATGGCGTTCCCACAAGGGATCCATAAGGACTCCCGAAAATAGATGCACTGATAAAGGGTGAGGTCAGAAACTCGAAATCCGCAGGGGTGGTATTCCCACAAGGGATGGCATTCCACTGGGACACCGCCTGATATCGGATAAGGCCAGAAATGGACTCGAAATCCGCACAGTAGGCAATCCACCGGTCACCAGTGCCAAACTATTCGTAGCCCGAACGGGCTCCAGGCAAACAAGTCCGCTTTATTTCTATGCGCTTTCAGAGCCATATTACGTATTAATTACCGCTGTTTTGGACAACCAAAAGTTCATAAAAGACAGGGGTGATTTGTTTCTAGGGTCCAGCATGAGCTTGATTTTGCATCGTCTGCTCAATTTAGCGATACCTTCTGTGTCGTTGTCAAGGGCTGGTTAGTTTTGGAGCTATAGGCAACTAGGAATTGTAAAATGTATAACTATGTGAAATTAATAAAAACACGAATCGCTGCTGTTCCCTGGCGGCAAACGGTGAACCTCGTTGAATTCATCATCGAACTCTACTCTCTAAACAACCACTTTTCAAACTGGGCCGTATTTAGACCTTTCGGTACCATTTCCCTCATTGTCGTTCACATCATAGAACATAGTCCAAAGCTAATATGATTGGCTGGCTTCAACGCGAGTGACTTCACCCTCTGCGTCTCGGGGCTGTCCTCACCCTCGCAGATAACCCTTGCTTCGTACGCTCTCTCCGCAAACACGCTTGCCCGAGCCTGATCTCCATGCGCGATGCCGACTTGAAAGGCGTCGTAATAGAGCCTGGCGATGAGCGCCCCAGCATACCCGTCATATTCCTCTTGAAAGACTTGAAGCAGCGAGTGGCAGTCACTCAGACTCTCCTTCGGCCTAATCTGCATGCGGAATGGATCGCCGATGGCATTGTCGAGGTCTTGAATCAGTAAACGACGGCTGTCACTGGCTTGGAGCTCGGAAGGACGAGAGCATTCACGGCAATTGCAATCGAAACCGAAGGCTTCTTTCAGGAAGGCACGTCGTACAGTTGAAGTACCTCCGTAGTCATACGAGATTGTGACCTCCTCTCCGGTTTTGATTGGCCGGATCGCGTAGATGGTTTCGTGCTCCGCGTTGCTATCCCAGTTGTTGTGAGAGTTTGGAATACAGTTGTGATTGATGAGGCAAATCGTAGGGTAGACTCCACCCACCACTGAGCCTGCGCCACAGGGTAGAGCATTGGTCTTAAAAGTGTTGCTAAACGGATGCTTTCCCGGGCAGTTGTTGTAAAGGGACAAAAATTGTCGTTGCGACGCTTTGGGCAATGCCCTTAGCCTGGCCGCGAGGATCAACTCCAACTCATTGGGCGGCATGGATTAAGCCGTAAGAACTGGCTTCTCACAAAGTATCCGAGTGCCGTTGGATATATTGAAACGGGCAATGAGACATTTGCCTTTTCTGGGAATGTCCTTAATTTCGAAAAGTGGGATACCAAGCTCATTGATGGGATTAGTACCGGTGAGGAGAGATGCGATGCTGGTATTGATCTCAGGCTCGTCTCGCTGTGAGTAAAGGGGTTAGATGTTGTCAAAGAGCAGGAACGAGACTCTACGAAGGCATGACTGACTTGCTCATAGGATCTGATTAACTCTGACTTCATTCCCGTCGTAATTGCCATACTGGTCGTCACCTTCGTCCCAGTACTGGACACGGGAGCCGAAGTGAACCTTTGCAATTCTGGTAACAGTGTTGATATAGCTTGCTACTCTTGTAGCCGCTGCGATGATCCCCGAAACTTTCGAACTGAAATGCAGGAATTTGTGGCCCTTAAAAGGAAGTATAGGGTGTTCCCCAGCTTTGAATAGGATGTAATTCGGTTTTATCTCGACCTGGCTATCGTCTTTATAATGGTTCTTGATGAAGCCGACAAACCGGTTCCATTTGTGTCTATCAACGACTCCTTCAGATAGACAAGGGGACCATATCGAAGCCAGCGTCAACTCCTATAGCGGCACTTTCTAATTGAATTACGCAAGCAGTGGTACCAGGTAATGAAGGTCAAAGGAAACGAGTTTGTTGATGCAATCATGCACTAGGAGAAAGTTGTTAAGGCGGTGAGTCGATAAGCGTCTGGGGGCTTTTGGGTTTTATTATTGTCAGAGTAGCTTTCGCCATACTTAGGGGTCTAGCTCGCTTGGCCGAAAATGGCTCTATCCTGTAGACTTGGGGGAGGGCGTTTGTAGGAAAGAGCGCTTGTAGGAGAGGGCGTTTGCAGGAGAGCATTTGCAGGAAGGCGTTTGTGGGTTTGCGTTTGAGGGCGTTTGTGGGTGGGTGTTTTTAGGTTTGCGTTTGTAGGTTTGTGTTTGATCATGGGAGGACGTTTTGTTTGATCGTAGGAGCTCATTCGTTCGTGGGGGAGGTTTCCGTACGGTGGGTTGAGATTGGGGATGGCATCAAGATCCTCCTCCTGTGAGCCCTCCTCCTGGAGGATCTTCTCCGGTAAGGAGAATGGCGTCGGTATAAGAGATCGGGGGGATACAAGAATTGAATGGATAGCACCCCTCTACTGCCGAGTAGGTCCAGCACTTACTCTTATGATAGATCCCGAATGCAGTGGTCTTATTCAGGCAAACGGATGGAGATTTCCATTTCAGGAATGATAACGTATATTGTGCCAAGACACACCTGGAGCTGTATCCTAGGCTCCAGGTGTGTCTTGGCATGTCCTAGCTATGAACATGTATTTCCAATTAAAAATCCTGAAACATGACACGACGAAATGCGCTCCACCGCACGCAACCCGTCACACGCAGCTCGGGTTCGGACGTTTCTTAGGGCACATGCTTAACAACCATACGCATTACTTCGCAGCCGAAGATGTTGGCACGGCTTACTCTATAATCTTCTTTGCGTGTTTTTCTTACCACACGCTATTTGCTGGCAGGAATTTGGCCACATGCATACTCTCACACGCTTCCAGCCCTACATCCCCTTGCTCTGCACGACCGTTACCGTATACTTTCCGCGTTTGCAGTTTTGTTGTTGTAGGCTCCCCTAACTGGCACGCAACTCACCGCACACTCTTGAGCTTACGCTCAGCAGAGGGCCCTGCATGAACCGAGGGCTATTATACACTCCGCATTTTATGTATGCAGCCCAAACAACCTCCTTTAAATAGCTACGTGACCTGGTATTTCCCGAATGAGCCTCAAGCCAGGGTGTTGATCGAGCTCCGCGCTAAATATATCAACAGTCCTCTCGTGGTGGTTACTACTCGTAACCTGTTCTGTTTCCATGCGCTTTTAGAGTGTCAGCCCTCAGTAGGGCGCAGGCCCTGTTTCTTGTAGTCGTTTCGTAGCGGTTCCTTCCTTCAACAACAGTCGAAAACAGGAAGACCGTATATGACCAGTTAACTAACCGTTCAAAAACCGTTAGAAGACTGTTCAAGAAAAATCAGGCCGTTGAAGCAAGTACTTGGCTACTTAACGGTAAAATAAACCATATCTTTCGCCCTGCTGCTGTCTTTTCACAAACTAAAAGTTCGGGAAAGACAGGGGTGATTTATTTCTAGGGTCTTATAAGCTTATCTCAGTTGGGACTCAGACGGGATCTGGAAGATGGTTGTGGCGGTGCAGGCATCTTCAGATGCCGTCTGAGGACCATCTGCAGCATTTTGGTGGGCGCGTAGGTAAAAAGAGCGGATTTGGCCCCTACGGCGCACTAAACTCGACCAAAATTAGCGACAGGGGTCGCTCCAAAAGTCCAACTACACCAGCCCTTCGAAACAGCCGGTGCTAATCCTTTGTTATAGAATTATTTTGATATATTTCTTAATATACTATAAAAGAGCAGATTCTTTTACCTGTTACCTAGCCCCGCCTAAACTTTAAGCTAATTTCGAGTACTGAAAGTTGAAATGGTTGACTGAAACGACTGGGAACTCTGAAAACTTCAACTACACCATCACACAAACCTTACAAAAGGACCTCAGACGGTATCTGAAGATACCTTGGCTGCACCGCCACAGTGTAGTCACGTGCAGCATCTGAAGATACCGTCTGAGCTTGCTGAGATAAGTATAAGCTTGAAGTCCACGTCTGGTACCTGTTGTTGCTGGAAAGGGGTTGTATCTGCGGCGAGCACCAAGTGCTTCATATTAAACAATGGCGAAGATGTCGTCGTACATGTGTCTTGGGGTAACGGACTGGACTCCTGGAGCAATTCCGGGTAGTCCCATCAGTGTTCAAATACACATAGCGAAGACGAGTGATTAGCGGTATACGGAAGCAGAGGAGAGATAGGAAAGACCTGACAATTACATAGATATAGAATAGCTGTTCGAGCTAACAGTAAGGTGCAATAGCTCAGAGTAGAAGAGGAAGCAGTTCGTGCAAGGAACGGCTGGACTTCTGAAAGCGAAGGGCGGGGGCACAATATTTATAATTGTACGGAGTAACGTTGTGTGCTACCGAACTTGCCTCCAAAAACGGCGGTGTCTGATGCCGTTTTCAGAGGGCTTTCCGCTTAGGCGAAACGCTCTCGTTTCGTACCAGTGGTGCCCAAATCCCCCTGCCACAGTGCCAAGGCTTTGCACTCTCACAGACTTGCTTAAGCACTTGTAGAGGAAGGGGGCCGATTTTGAAATTCCAACTCTCAGTTTTCAGTTTTTCGAACTTCACATCTTCTATGTCTCCAGGTCAATTTCAGAAGCATGGCGGTGTCAAACGTCATGGCTCTGTTGCGGAGCTTCTCTTTGTTTTCGCACATAATAACCAATGTCCAGGCCCCGTCGCTCGATGGATCGCTCTGTCATTCCCGTTTCTCTGATAACTTTTTTTCTTGAGCCCTCCATGTTTTGCAGTTTCAGACCGATCTAATATTATCTTGCTGCCTTCGGTAAATTGCCCTTTGCCCTCCTACGGGACCGCTCCATGCATCAATCGCCGAGATCATCGTAATGGAAGGGGGAACAAGCCGCGCCCCTGCGGCAAAAAGGATACCACCACGAGACTCGGCGTATTATGAATCGCTCTATGCCGACGACCTAACCCCAACATTGCGCCTTATCACAGATGCGACTGAGAGGGGAATTGGCTTTGTGTGGAAGAAGTGGACAGAATATAGGTTCAGGGCTAAAATTTACCAAGTTTCTTCACTAACGGCCTCTGATTTCCGACACACACCCTCAAAAAAACGCCAAGCGTTCTCTCACATTTTGCAACTGTCAGATCTTCACTTCGCCAAATCTAGCTCAAAAAAGCCCGTTCCATTTCTACTTCACCAGCAACTCGTCAAGTCGGCTCTTTGAGTAGCTATAAGAACCGCATCAGAAGTTAGTTATGTACCCTAGAAACGGCCCTTGACGCTAGGCGAGATTTACTAAACGTCGAAAGTGTATCTCTACAAGAATTTTGTGCGGAAACGAAAGTGGAAGAGTGATTTAAGCATCAGTATTCCGTACTGTAAACCAAGCGCATGCGTGAAATGCTTCTTTGGATCTCTTCAACCTTATCTAGACGCTACCTTCCAGCTGTGCGTCGAGAATTGCAGCTCTCCTGTCTCACGAGCGGCCTCTGGGTCCAGGAATAGCCTCCACCCAATTCTTCGGGATGAAATGCCAAAAACTCGGCAGAGAACATACACTTCGGGCGTGTCCGAAAGGAGGGAGCTATGCGCCCTTTGCATCTACGGGGCGCAACATGTTAGAAGTATTCCGTCAGCTTGAGTGCCAGCTTACCAGATTGTATTGCCCGCTTTTCATAAAAAAGGGTTCCGAGCAATCTTTCGTAGTCGTCTTGACTTCAAGAAGAAACTTTGTAGACGGCTTTGACGGACAGTCATATCCCGCATTAACCAATAACTCCCTCAGCCTTCCAGAGCTGTCCTCGTATACAAGATCGGCTGTTTCAGTGCCTTTCCATGGTTCTAGAGTCGTATGGCTCGGATGCACACGTATGTATTTCCGGATGGTGCTCGGCCAGTTAAGCTTACCGAAATCTTGGAGGCGGCTGCAAAGAAATTCAAAGACCTAGACCCGCTGTCAGCGCATCAGAAGCGGATCCAAAACTTCATTCTACTTACAAATAGCTCTCCAGCTGCTCCGATCATGTTATCACGATCCAACAAGCGGGGCCCAAAGACGGCCTCGGTGTTCAGATTGGTCCACAATGCCGTTGGGTCCGCAGGCTCAGAGAAAACTGACTCGCCGATATTGGGTAGAGCTGTTCTCGCCGCGGCCTCTACTATGTGTTTGAGGAGTTCAGTGTAAGGCGCCATTTGAGAGGTCGAGTCTCTGTCCGGTATTTCAGGAGATATGTGGATCCTATCCCTTTCAACTATTTCTTCGCTACTCGACGTACGGCTTAAGGCAGGTGCATCATATGCATCGGAAGTAGATCTTAATCTGTCTCGGCTTGGGGATGCGGGTTGAGAAGGCGCGCTATTTGGTGCGGTATCAGAGACAGCTGGCATGAACACACCCCCTTGAACAGAGGATGTTCGATGCTGGTTTGAGTCTGGTGAATTTTCCTCGCTGCCGTCATAGTCATCTTCGGCATCGTCATCGTCGTCGTCGTCTACGTCGGGTTTGTCTAGGCCCTCGAGCTCGGCCACCCCGGCATTTGTAATTATTCTGTCAGCGACCGAGACGCAACTGGACTGGATAATGTCCCCGAGGACTTTCTCTGCTCTAGAGTTTCGGCAGAGGAGAAACCGAAAAATGCTGCTAGGAAGTTGCTGCTTGAAGCAAACCTCTTGATCACTTCTGCGCCTAGGGACGTAGAGGTCCAATCGCCCGTTTCTATGTTCGAGGTGGAATTTCGCGCTCGGTAGAGGGACCCGGTGTGTTATGTCGTACTGAGTCAATGTAATTGACGTTGAAATGCCGCCACTGGTATAAATTGACGTGGATCGAAAGAGGTCGTAGAGACCTGTCTCGTCGCTCCCGAACTTCGCGCTGCCAAAGTGCAGAGCACAGCTGTCGCCTATTAGCTGAGACATATAGCTGGTCTAGGCGGAGCTCACCAGGTCATAAAGTATGCCTTCTCATTGAAAGAACCTGTCAGTCGTACACTGCGACAGCCTCCCTCCGCGGTCGTGCTCTCGTCCACGCAGGCTGAGCTATACCGTCCGCTCAATCCGGCTGCATCAAGGAATGCGCCGGCCTTCTGAATTTCCGCAAGAGAAAAATCCAACTTATTCAGTCTGTCTTCAAATGCAGATATATGCTCCTTACGATCCAGAATGAAAAAACCTGCATCTTTGTCCGCAAGTCTCATTTGCTTATCTTTTGTAAGGACCGGAAATACTTGTGCTCGGCCGAATTTGTCCAGGTCATCTTTGGTAGGATCCATTAACGAAATCTGGATAATACTCCTTTTGATGTCTGCGTATCTGGATAGATCTCCGCCAAGCGCCTTCAGCGCATCAATATGCATCTGCAAATCAGGCTTTTGGACCTTTAGGATTCCTAGAAAGAAGTCTTTCAGTTCCGGATACTGTGCAGCAATAGAAACTTTGTCCGGAATCTGCAAGGTTGCGTCCGCCCAGATAGCATCGCTAGCGGACAGCCACGATCCGCTTGGACAGTTGAAGATCATCTTCTCCTTTTCAAAGGCAGCCCTAGGCGTGTCAGTTTTTTCAACAGATTTTGTCAAGGTGATCGATATGATATACTTGATTGAAGGCGCGCCATTTGAATCATGTTCAACTTGTCGCCAAATATAATGATAGATGGCCTTGATTTCGACAACTGCTGCGACCCCCTTCCCGCAACTCCTCCATTGAAGCTCCTTCAGGGCATCTTCAAGACATATATCTCTTATTTTTAACGTCACTCGGAAAAAGTCTTGTAAGCCGGTATATTCTGGGACACTTTTGAGAACGGAGGCATAAGTCTCCCATGACGGGCCGTCCCAGATACAGGAGTCATGGGATTGCCATTTGGAAACCGATAATTTCATGTTAAAGGCCTGCCGAAAGTATATCCCTTCATTTTCCCGTAGCCACTTTCTATAATGGATGAGCCAAATATTAGCATGGAAGAGAGAGAACAGACCGAATAGATTCCAGCTCAGTAGTACTGTTGCAGCATGAGGATAATGCTTGATATACGGTGCAAGCTGATGCAGCTGTGCCAGGACCTTCTGTCTGGGCTTTAACTTCCAGGAGGCATTGTTGATAGAATTGTCTGGTTGAAGTGACCACTACTCCCACATGTCGCAAGAACGTCCAGTCATCTTGGTTCAACAAATCCAATTTCTGAGGAAGCTGCAGAAATGGGAAGTCGGAGATTTGCAGCTTTTCGGCGAATTCGATCATCTCCGGGGTCGGTAGATACGCCTTCCGAAGTTCGGTGAAGCCTTTCTGCGTAAGTACGTCGATCTGGCGAAGACTTTTTCGAGCGGCGAAGAACATCTTATCATCGAGTCCGCTCGCTCGCCAACTGCGCTTCAGGAACCCAACGAATTTGTCTGGCTGGCGTTGCCGCACATATTCTGCTTCGACAGAGAGCGACGTTCCAGTATCGTCGAGCAGCGGTATGCTCGATCTCACGCCGGCCCAAACTTGGAGCCAGGACCGGAAGGTATTTCCGTCGTTTCGCTCGTGCTCCCCCGCTGCCGAGAAGTACGCGTCATCGAGAAATTCGGCTTTCAGCTCTGTATGGTTCCTGAGACGCACAGGCTCATCTTTGTCGTCCCGAAGCAAGCTTGAAGGGCCGTATTCATCTTGGTCTCGTGGGTTTCGAAAGTATAGGTTCGACTTTTCGGTTCCACACAACCGTACCAGGGAGCTATTTCCAAACAGGCCAATGTCATGGTTCGCAATAGAGTCCTCCGGTGGAGATTTTTGAAAAAGATAGCCAATATGAGAAACAGCGTCGGCGAGTTCAATTTGTCTGCCGAAAGGACTCTTCAACCAATACTCTCGGTATCTATCATCAATCTTCTGGATCACCAAACTCGGAGTGCAAGGCTGGACACCAAGTTTTTCGAACAGCTCTTGTCGAGCTATGTTCTGAGTCATTGAGTTTGGAACCAGGCAGAGACCTAGGTCATTTGGAATTGGAACTCCGTCAGTGCGATCGAAGTAGACAGAGCTGTCAACGTCATCTGCAGCAATCCAGCGGTTGCTCGTAAGGGGTATTAGCTTAAGCTGCCTTATTTTACGCTGTATCCCTGGTGCGAATTTTTTCAGAAATTCTTTCAAGGCCACTGATGCTCTGGACTGCCATTCATCTGACGTAGTACTACTCTTCCACAGCGAATCCTGCTCTTGAAGATCGGCCGATACTCGATCTAAAAACTCAGTAATGTTCTCGGTTTTGAGGCCGAGAACTTCATAAAGCCGGCCCAATGGATTCCCTTCATACGCCTTAGAAATGTATATTTCAGGGAGTATATCGCGGAATAACGGGTTGCCAAATTTATCGACGCTGTCGCTTCCGGGTTTACGGAGACTCGTTGGTAGAAATAAGTCATTGTTACTCCGCGAGAACAGTATTCTGGTAGATTTGAGGGTTTCGACAATGCGATCTTTTGCAATGGACCAGAAGTCGCTGGGAACGGCATCATAGGGAAGCCAAAGAGGCCAGCTATACCGCAAAGTCTTGTGACGGCAAAATTCAAGAACAGCGACTGCGAAAAGACTACCAATTTCAGTCAGAAGCGCCTTGTTCCTTTCGGAGTGGTCTACGTCCTCTCTGTTGATTGATGTGACAAAGTCTGATTGAATGAGGAACTGTATAAGGAAAATATTAGCGATGATCGCAGACATATTATGATTCTTGAGAAGAGTATGGATCGCGAAGATTCCACGGCTTTCCATTTTCACAGAGACTTCGGCATGTTCAGAAGACAATATTTTGGTTTTTATTACATGCTTAAGGAAACGAGGATATGGAACCCAACTAGAATGAAACACTCACATTGAAGTTGGCTTTGCGTAGAGGGAGATAAGCGTACGTCATTTGAGGTACCACAATCGGCTCATCTTTGGCAGTGACCGGAAACGCCAATGCCACCGGAGCAGATCTTGTTTTCCGAAGCTGGTGTTCTGGCAGACCGCTCACGTCCTTCTCGAAAACGCGAAAGTACGATATTGATATCTCTGGGTCGTCGCAATTTCGCTGAACTTGCTTTTTAATCTGCCCTCTTTCATCGTTCAGTCCCCCTTTGTTGTAAGTATAGCTGGTTGTCGTGATGCTATCGCTATCAAGATGGTCATTGACTTTGAGCTGCTTTAGCTTGTTGAAAAACAGCATCATAGTGCCCTGGAGGTCGAACAAGTCTTTTACTGACTCTTTGATGCTCGCGGGGTTCGTTAGAGTTAAAACCATCCGCGTTCGAACAGAAGGTGGTAAAGGGAGAAAGTCCTCGTCCATGGGAGTAATCATCCCCATGGAGTCCCTGAGGTCCACGCTTGGTCGCTTGAATGAGAAGGAAAGATTGACAGATTGAATGTGGACCCTGCTAGCAACTCTAAACACGGATTTGAAGCCGATGCCCTTCTCCCCGATATAACCGCGACGTTCTTTCTGTTGCTGTCCAGCCTTTGTACTTTTGTTGATATCGCAGATGGCTCTCACGTCCTCTTCTGTGAAACCATCTTCGTTCGAATCGACGATGACATGTTTTGGGAGTATGTCGAAGGAGAGAAAAGGGGTCTCGCCCTTACTTAAAGCGACGTCGAACTTGGTGTCTTCTGCATTCTGGATGAGCTCATAGATGAAACGAGTATCCTCCGAGTTGAGGTTGTCGGTCAAGCTGCGAATCGTAGCGTCAGAATGACATTATTACAGCACCTATCCGTGCTTACCTGCTCAGAGAAGCACCCAGCTGTCCGCGGAGCCCGGAAATAATTCCCAGCAATTCAGATTCATCGTCCTTCTCCAGTAAATGGAGTTTCTCTGTCAGCTTTTGACTCATTCCTCCATTCTTTCTGCGCATCTCTGCGACCACCTCCCTACCGCGCTCTTTCGAAATCGGTATAGTCATTTTCAACGCTTAGAGGGCCGGTCACTGAGGTACCTAAAACAATGAGGCAAGAACGAAATATGGAGACGAAAGGGGATTTACGAATCATTGTAGGTTCTAACTGGCGTCCGACTTTTTATCTAGGTGTTAGCTCTACCGTGATCCCAGAATTCGGTACCTTGCGCTGCAGAATTGCGGCACAGCAGTGCGGCAAACCTAGAATCTTCATTCGCATCTCAAACGTTGGCTGCAGCGCGAACATGTACTCCTAACAGGGGTCGGAGAAGAAATAACACAATAAAAACGGGACGCGTAGCGCTGGGAGTTGACAAGGGAAGAGACTCGAGACGATACGTCTTCGAAGGAATATCAGCAAGCAAACTTAGATACCTGTAGCTCAAGATCGGATGAATTGACATACCGGTACGTCCGGTAGTTACCTTGCCGTAAAAGACATCGCATCCATCTCCTCGGACATTAAGAGGGTTGTCACCGAAACTCAGTGAGTTTGATGAAAGAGGAAGGTCCACCTCGACTTCCCACAAAAAACACGGGAAGCTGGGACCCACACACGGGCCGTTCCCTGACAGGTACAGAGCTTAAACAGTTTTCGTCTCAGATCCACAAACAGCAATAACACCAACCAAGCACCAACATCACAACGACGGGACTGCACCTCATCGTGGTGTTTGGGTCTAGTAGCCTCTCGAAGGGTGAAGCTAAGACAGTCTCAACGATCGATCACGACATTGAAATACAGCCTATCTACACCCGGTTACCGAAATACTCTTCCCCTAAGCGAGGACTGTTGTCCGCTCGAAAAGAACCACGAACCACGGCTATCGTAGCCCACGGACAAGCACGAAATCGATCACAAAGATATGGCTGTGGAGGAAAGGGGATACCGACCACCGACATATAGTGGCGTAACCGACAGAGACAGGGGTTTCACGGAGTATAGTTCTCGATCGTGACCTCCCCGTCGCGCCTCTATGCCTAGGGAAACGAGCTCGTTGGATGAAAGGTTTTAGATCGTTTTTAACGCTTAGTCAGGACCTACCGCAAGTAGGAGATCTCCTAGTTAAAGTGTTTCCCCCCTGTGAGTCTCACGAGACCCAGACGGTCTGGGGCCGGCGGAATCGCCACGACGAGATGTTTTTTCAGCTCCCAAGGATGGCACGTATGGAACTCAGCTTGGTGAACGGTAGTAGGGATGTATATCGCGTAGTATATGTGCTTGTGCAACGTTTTAGTACTGTATACGAGGATAGACTGCTGCCATAGCCTCTGGCTGAGCACCCAGCAGTCGGAGCTAGTGCTCCCATCGGCCTTCGCTAAGTAGGATCTAGAATATGTATTCAGGGGAATGATACAGGAGTAACGAGGCAGAGTCTAATTCAGGGGTAATGGGTCGGGGAATGATACAGAAGCAATCGGTTGGGGAGTTGTACGACCATAAGAGAGATAGAGAAATGATTGGAGATGTCAAATTCCATTTTATCAAGCACCAGGAGGAGCCAAGGATTCGTAATTGACCTGGGACCGTGACACTTCATTCCAGGTCGATCGATTTTGCATCTAACGTATCGACCTGGAGAAAGTGCCGCAGAAAGCTGAGGATTGAGCCTCAGGTTTGTGAGGGTTTGGCTCTGGACAACGGAAATATTTTGATCTGTACAGGTTTCAGTAGCACTTAGTAACACTTCACTTAATATCTCCGGAGGGAAACAAAATATTTAATCAACAAGATCTTCTAGAATCCTATTAATTGTACCAGAAAGTGAGATAACTACTTCAATAGTTAATGTTATATTCACTTCGCAGCTTCGCAGGTGTCGTGACAATGCACGAATTCGACAGGGGGTTTATCTTGGCCCAAGTGGGCCGCAGGTGCTCCCTGGCCTAATACTGTATGATCTCGTAATTAGCGGACAGCTCCGATGCGCTAAATCCTGTGGAATTAGCCCATCTGGTCATCAGATGCAGCGTCTCTTCTCGGCCGCAGGGCTGAACCACCGTTTTGTGAATTTTGGCTCTCTGTTAAACCAAATTTGACCTTATTATTGCGAACTGGGTCGGTGAAGGATTGCTAAGGAGGTCATGGGAGTAGGTGAAAACACTGCCAAAATGGATCTCATCGACCACATGGAGCGTATTCATTGCGCTGCCATGCTTCGGGTTGTTTCGCGGCTGGGAGCTGAGTTGCGCATGTCGTGACTGTGGAAGTTCCTGTCGAATGGTGGTTTCGTCCTCAGATACTGCTGGCATTGTCCAGCAGGCGACTGGTCTGAAACTATTTAACCAACCTCAAGGACGACATCTCTCTTCATCTGCGCTGCACTTCCCGAGCAGCCAAACAGTTCCTAGTAGGCTAGTACGAAGATAGCCAAGCACAGGCAGACACACTGCACCATCAAATTCAACCTCTTTTCACTATACCCATCTTCTATCTCTCGTAAATTAGACATGCCAACTACCGTCCGACTACCCAGGTGATTGGTCGGCGTCGATGGATTAAGAATAATTCTTCCAGGCGCAACCAGCACAAGCAGAATAGGATGATCCAGCTACACATCGACTTCAACGGCAAGAACGGTGTGCTCAAGGCACCTCGCGAGGGAATCAAACTTGTCGCTGCCGAACCAGAATTCGGCCGCATCAATCTTACCGAAGAGCCGTATCGCAGTGTTTTCAGCGATTCCACTCATTTGGAGTCGGAAACGCTTGACGTCCAGTATACCGATCCGATTGCCGTGGAAGCAATGGGGCGCACCCGTCGATGGCGATTGCTCCACCACCTCTCCAAGACGAAGGTCAAGGTCCTCGTTCGTCCCAGGGGCACCAAGCACGGAAGGTGGACTTGGCCACATTGATGATCCTGTCCGTCGCCCTGCGAGGGTCAAGACGAGCTGGTGGCCGAGCTCCTCGGTCTCTCCCATCTAGAGGTCCTTAATACCATGGCAAAGAAGTTCTGTAGGCTCCCATTCTTGGATTCCAGCATGATACACAAGCTGGCCCACGTGACGGCCCACAACATCAATATATTCCGTCGCAGAAGCACATCCATGACGCGCAAACCTGCCATGACCCGACAGGTGGTAAATATCATTGCCTCGCTCCTAGAGCTAGCCGGCAACGATGATAAACCCAAGAAGACCGAGCGACTCCACCCTTCTCGCCGAACACAACATAAAAGACAAGGGCGTTCAAGTCGTACGATCCGTAGAGAGAAGCATTATGGAAGGAGCGAGGTGGTCATGAAGGATTGAGGAGAAGGAAAGAACTAGGATTGCGACTACAGTGCGGATGAGACTGGTATGGCACAACGGCCGGACTCGGATTGATGAAAGGCTGAGAAGAAGAGGTATCAAGACTAGTCAGAGGACCAATTCAGACGAATTCGAGCAGCTCGATTCAATGCCGTTGTCATCAACTGCAACACAGGATTGAACGACCCTGTTCAAATTGATGTTGACCATATACATTACAACTTGAATGCCGGCAGAACTAGCCAAAAGATGAATTATGATATACTACGATTGCTGAGCAACATCCTTCACAAACAAACCACGGACACGGCCTCAAATCTTCTTAAAATTATGCTGCTTCCGTCACCTCATACTTATCCGATCTGAACCTCAGCCTGCCTTCACGCTCCAACCGGTTCGGGTCGAGATACAACTTCAGCCCCATATCCGACTGGCCAAGATTAAACACTCTCGCGAGGATGTATACTCTGTCCGAAGCCGATTCTATGGGTAGTGTGGTGTCTATCATGAGTTCGTACTGGTTGCGGCCAACGTAGAGTGGCGTGGTGAGGCGACATGTGGAGGCTTTCACCTCAATATGGTACTTTGGTTGCTTCCCTGCCCAGAGGTCAGACCGGAGATAGCCATTGGCGACCAGTAAGCCGGTGAATTTGCTCTTGTGGTCTTCATAAACGATGTCTGAAGTCTCAGGTAATGACCAATTCGTTAGCGCTCTATAATCACGATGTGACTAAACGAGATTTCGAATCCTAGACTGCCAACTCTCAAGGCCGAAGTTCGGTAATTGGAGACTCTTCAACCATTCGAACATCTACTCAAATTAGCAACACTCATAGGCCGAACGGCGGACTTACAAAGAGTTCTCCAGCTGCTCCAACCTTGAAGTCTCTCTGGGTACCAGCCACCGCCACATCGACCTCGAACTTTGAAAAGCAAGGCTCAAGAGATACAGCGGAAGTTTCACCAACACGCGGAAATGGCGGCCCGCGCCGAGCGCTGTCGACCGCCACCTCGAGAAGCATAGTGTAGCGAGTAGGATCTTCTTGAGTATCTGGTGTACTGAAGACTGACGTCGGGGGAGTTAAGTTCGAACCTGGCGAAAGCCCAGAGCTCCTTTGAGAAATGAAGTGGCTGGAGCTTGTACTGGACGGGCGGAAGGCAAGTTGCGCCTGCTCCAGGAAAGTAGGTCGAGGCGGTATGACCGGCCCAATCTCTCCAGTATCATCTGGTAACTGGAACGTTGGATCGCCGTCGTCTTCTTCCGGTTCAGACGAATCCAACTCTACATCTTCAGGCCGATTGACACAAGCCACGGAAATGACTCCAGCGTTTTCTAGAATTTCGTCAACGTCTGCAAGCCCGTGGGCTGAGAATATGCTGCCCAGTTCTCCAACATAACTGTTCGGGGCGCCGAAGTGATTGAGAATAGCTTGGGGCAGGTGAGTCAGAAGGCATCGATACCGAAGCCGGGGGTCCCTCGGGATGTATACTTTCAGGCCAGCTGAATTCTCAAGACCACCTCCTTCATTGCTTTCAACATTGCTATCCTCGTTGTCTACGTCTTCCAGGTGGCAGTATGCCTTCCCAGAAACCATTGTGACTGGCCTGCCATCCTGGTAGGTAGTCAGTGTCTTTGAAAATTCTTCACTAATCAGGACAGTTATGTTCTGAAGCTTCTTGAAACATTCGGCTGGGTCATCGCGAGCCGTAGTGCATCTCGCATGAGCAGCGTACCTAGTTTAATCAGTATTGATCCAATGCTAGTAATAAACACTCACCGGCAAATCGCATATGCCTTTCTTCTTAACTTGGTGGTCATTGAGTGATCGATCGAGCTTCTGGATGCCGTCGTCTCAGCTGCGACTGTTCCGGAAAGGTATCGATTCCGGAGACCTAGCCCAATGAGAAAGGCCTCCATTTCGTGGACTTCCTCCTTGGAGAAATCCAACGTTTTGAGCTCTCCTCGGAAGAGAGTTTCGTATTCCTGTCGATCGACGATAGCGAAGTCCTCCTTGCCATTCATCCAAGCGAGTGTTCCATCGGGGAGGCGAACGGGGAAGCATTTGCTGTCGAAGACCATTGCTAGATCACCCGCAGTAGGACTGAACTGACAAATGTTCCTGATGAGTTGCTTTATTGAATCGCTGCTTGGCGATTTGGATGCTTCCCGCTTTAGTGCTTGGATGTATAGAGGAAGCTTCGGCTCTTCAATCCCAAGGACCGTCAGGAAGAAAGGTTTCTGCGCGGAGTACTCCGTTGCAATAGAGAATTTCTCGGGCAGGCGCACAGTATCGTTGACCCAAACGCAAGTTGATGGACTATGCCACATCTGGTCCTGGAAGTTATAGATAAGCTTATCCGATTCGAAACGTGATCTAGCTGAATTAGCATAGGAATTAAGTGAGTAGAAGTGCGGTTAATTTACTTAATGGATTCCTTCCAAGCGTTGTCCCCTCGAATCTCCGAGTGGAGCTTATTATAGAGAAGTTTGAGGATTTGGTCTCTTCTTGCCACACGGTTTGGATTTTTCAAGTAGGAAATGTAACTCAAGTAATCGTCCACTCCCGGATCAGTCGGAACTGAAAGACCATCGACGAAGAATGTCTTAAGAGATTCGTATCCAGGTAGTCGAGCGAGGTTAGGATGATGCGTGTACCAAGTCGGAGTATTCCATCGGCAGAAACTCGGGTAGCACCATGTGTCTTCCCGAGTGAAGATATAATTCCTTTCGGAGGAACACTCAAACAGCTCTCTAGTATTGGCCGGTAAGAAGAGGAAGCTGCATTGCATACCACCGAACATGGAGGGGCCTTCAATAGCACCGAAGATTGTTCTGTAACTGTTAGTTCTACTCCCAGACTGGGGCATTCATCAGGTACCTGAGAGTGGTTTTGTGACTTGGTGTCGAGCAGAAGCCTAGAAGTCTGGAGTATATCTCCGACATTACAATGTATCCCGGGTTTTTCTTTTCGCGAGCCTTCTTCAACAGTAGCAACCAGAAGCAAAAATCTTCTTCGTACTGCACTCCTAAGTGACGCAAGAAACTCCAGTCGGACACGCCGTCATCCTCCATTCCATCAAGCTCCTTGATGAATCCGAAACCGCTCTGAAGCTCCAGTCGATCAACGATAGCTTTCAATTTTGGGAGTGGAAGATAGGTTGAGCTCAATGGTGAGAGATCATCTGAATGGAGTATCGGAACTCGGGCGAGCTTCTGGAAATCTGCTTTCCATGGGATGTCGAAGTCAACATGAGACCATTGCCGCTTGAGAACTCCGAGAACAATTGAATGAGCCTTTTGAGTTGCCAGGTATTTGAACTCTTCAGCAATCGCTGCGCCAGCTCTAATCCTGGGCTCTGGTATGGACTTGACCTGGATGAATTCTTCAAGCCACTCGATGCCAGACTTGTCATATCTTCGTTCGCAAGCTCCAAACACTTCATAGTAGCGTGGATGCAAAAATTGAATCTCTCCCTTTAGCTGCTTCGGAACTGGATGGCCGATGACATTGGCTGCGCTGCAAGGGTCTGTGCTGCTCGGGCTGTACCACCATCTGGTCGACAAATCAGGGACTTGTTTCAAAAGATCTTTGCTCACAACCATAAGAGAAATTCTCTGTCCCTGAGACGGTAGATCGGTATGGTTCCAGAATACAAACTTGAGATGGTCGAGAGCTGTGTCCATTGTCCAGTCATCCTTCCTGCAGGCCTGTTCTAGCAATGGAAATATTCGCTGGGGAGCACATTCCGACACTCCGAGTTCTCGAAACAGCTCTGTCCTTTCGTCGTTGATAAGCGCCCGTGAATCAACTAGACTCAGGGGAAGATCTCGCGGAATATCGATCCCTCGGCATTTTGGGAAATAGATCGATGCATTAAATGATGGAACCCATCGCTCATCCTTGAGAAGTGGCACTAATGGCAGCTTCTTAATACCGATTGCAAGTTGTTCTGAAGTGGCCACTGCTCGAAGCAAGGACCTGGAGAGATATGTATGCCATCGTGATTCCGCTGGCGTCGTGCGCAGCCGAGAGTAGCCGTTGGGTTTCAAGTCACAACGCAAGAGCCCAATGAATTCTGCGGTGGACAACGTTTCGAGGCCGAGTTTTCGGAGGATCGGAATGTCAAGAGTGGCGTCGTACTTATCTGAGACGTAGCGACTGTGAAGGTGGGGTGTAGTACAGTCGCACTCGGACAGCAGAGGTCGGTTTTCAAAGTCTCTCAAAGAGGTCGGTACAAGTCTCAATGATCTGGCGAGTGTGGTACCGCGGTCCCCCAATGGAATGAAACAACTGTGATCCATGAGCTGGGAGAACAGCCGACTTTGAAGGGTGCCCCAAAACTCATCGGGCACCCCATTCGTTGCCAGATAGCGGAGCCATGAATATTTCAAGGTTGGTTGATCCAAAAATCCAGAGGTAGTAGTCTCCAAGAAAAGATTGACAATTTCGTCCAGAATACGTCGGTTCCAAGGGCAATTGGAAACATCTTCACGGCTCGCCTGAGTTATGAAGTCAGATTGGATAAGAAACTAGTCAGGTCAGCGTCGGCAGTTTTTGTCAAGAGAGTCTAGAGGATACCTTGAAACCAACTTTCCGGAGAGGAAGAAAGGCGAATACATGCTGCTCCTCAACAGTTGGAACGTCGTCCTGATTGAGAGGAAAGGCCAAAAACACATCTGCTGTCGTGATACCTGTTCTTGCTTCTTCCTCGGGCATATTAGTGATTGATTTGCTCGCGATCCAGTAGTTGAGATTGACAGTGTCATGTTTGATGGTTCGAGCGATACAAGCTCTATTATTCTCGATCGACAATTCGTACACCTTGCTGACAATCTTCTCGTGTCTTTCGATGCGAATTGAAAGCTTTTTTAATTTCCGTAGAAATAGTAGAAGGGTGTCCGGAAGAGCCTCAAACTCGCGAAGCAGGGCGTCCTTATCGACCCTATCATTCAGGTGAAGAATGATGCGGGTCCGAACACCCAACAACTCATCGGGAGGTTCCACGAGAGGTGTGACCATTCCAAGTCCAGAATCCGGTAATCCACGATTGTACTCGAATGCAAACGAATATGGTTCCGACTGAACGTGAACTTTGCAGGCAACTTTGAAGACAGATTTGAATCCAATACCTTTCTCGCCAACATAGCCTTCGATTCCCGACTTGGTGCTTTCTCCTACCCTGCAGATTGCCCGGGTATTGGCCTCGGAGAATCCATCCTCATTGGAGTCGATTATAATACGCTTGGCTGAAACAGTGAATGAGAGATGAGGACGCTCCTTGTTTCCATTAGCGATGGAGTACTTATTGTCTTCCGCGTTCTGGATCAATTCGTACACGAAGCGGGTATCCTTCGAGTACAAATTACGGGACAGTCTGGGGAAGTCAGTCAAAAGCATTTAAAGAGAATAGAGTACCTACGCCTCTGTGCTTGCACAAGCCAGCCGTCGAGCTCCGTCGACGCTTTTGATGATATGCGGGCGATTCACTCGAAGATATTCGCGATCCTCGGCTGAAAGCCAACCATTCTCGGTCGCCAGTTCCTGGATCAGAGCCTTCGCTTCTTCCCTGCTTGTGCTAGTCATAATGTCGAATGATAAGATATTGGGCTATTATTGATTAAATGTGATGGTGCTAGCGTTGAATCATTCTCTCAATGATTCCTCGCGGCATGATATAGTAGCCAGTCCTAAAGGCGTCCTCTTTAAATACCTCAGTCAATGTCTACGGCTCTATCAGCAAGGGTACTACTCGCTTCGCCTCATTCATGAAACTCGAAATGTCTGGATATCAAGCCTGCCTGAGATTCACAGCCTTACCGGTTCATGAAGACAGGCGAATCGCCTAGTTTAGCGCCACGCTTGGCTGCCCACTCCGATGGGACGAATGTAGCCATTCACTCATGTCGCCGTAACGCTGCTACAACACAATTCCTGCTCCATATCGGGAAATATTCGAATCTGAGATCATGGAAAGAGATAAGGCACTCGTGAATTGAAGAAAACGATCGCTTACTGATGACTCGAATGCATGGCGCCAAGGTTGCGGCGAGGACCGCTGCGGACCCGACTAGCTTCCTTTGGGATTCTTTGCCTGGTCGCAACCCACTTCATTTATATCGGCAGCGCTTGCCTTGAGCAGATTATCAGTCATTGGTGGCTGTACGGAAACCAGATCGAGGAGCCTAAAACGACTCCGACTCAAATGGGCTCCGGCTCAAATCGTATGCGATCTGGGAACGGGCAAGCAATAAAGAATCCATCAGCCCCTAGCGAATCGCAGCAAATCGCAGCAAATCGCAAGCGACACTCCATTTTATATCACACTAGACAACTCCATACGTGCTATGTAGGGTGGGTGTAAGAAATGAAATAAATAGGAGTCTGTAAATTACCGAATTAATGCAAGAAAGTAGTTTATTTCTTTCCATTATTTTCTTACCTAATCAGAAATCTCGTAGAAGCCCCTTGGCGGTTGGTTTTCCCGACCATAAATGTTCGTGCCTTAGGCATCAACATACGATGCGCTAAACAAATTGGGTTAGCGTTTTTTGCGAAATTTACATCGTATTCTTTGTTTCTTACACAAATTTGGGGATTTCTTCGCAACAAATGTTTATTTCATAAATTTTACCCACCCTAGTGCTATGACAGGAAACGTAGTATGAAACAGGGAAGACTAGCCGCACAGTATCGACTGTCTAGAAGACGCAGGGCCAAGCATGAGGTGGAAAAGGAGAGAGGGGAACCTTGCGCATTGTTGGCTGCTGTTGAATGAAAATTAATGAGATCTAAATTTGGCTAGGAATCAAAGGAGTGGGTGATAGTTTGGAGTTGCAGTCGTTCTCATACCTACCCATGGCCACGTTTGGCCAAACAGACACATAGACCCTTGGCGCGAACCGGCCCGCTTTCCCCGCAGCCTTGTCTCCTGTAGCGACGGGCGGTACAGTTGCGACCAGAATCGGTTTCCGGTTTGCACTCTGATTTGTTCTCATCGCACGATCCAACATGACAAGGGCAGCTGCGTATTTACCACTAGTTTTCGTTACATAATCGAACCATTTCTTGGCTTGAAGCATTGCTGCCTTAGACGGTTATGAATCATGTGGTTTTAATCTTTCGAAGATCGTCAATCCGAGAACATATTATTAGCGATTAGGAAGAAGACCGTATTCCGTCCGATCCAGCATCAAGAACCGCAGAAATCTGCGGTCTTTAATTTCATCTCTGAAGAGCCAGATCAGGATCCCTTTTGAAGTGCGGATAATATTTTGGCCGGTATTCAATGTATATCTTCCTTGGTTGTTCTGGATCACTGATATCTAACTTAACCACCTTGAATGAGTGATTTCTATATTCAGTATGCCTGACAGTGAGCTTGTTCGTCCGTGTTTTCAAGTATAAAACATTTTCTAGGTGAATTACGCTTTTAAATTTAGCGAGCAGGATCGGGGAAAATTTATGCATGTATGTCGATTCATTCAGAGTCAGATCCGGCAGAAACTTGAGGTTCCGCCGCAGTTTCCTGAGGGGTCTGTAGGGACTCCTCAAGAGGTACTTTCGCTAAATTACGACTAACCGTAAAGTACTGGCTGTTTTCATAGCTTACCAAGCAAGGTCAAGCTCAGAATATCGTATGAGCCAGCCTGCTAAACCCTTTTTCAAGTGGCTAATACTATATGTATCGACCGTATCGATCCGGGAATTGGTGCCGCCTTCGGGTCGCCTTGCCTGTTCTTCGTATTAACATGACTACGCATCCTTGCTTTGAAACGGCGCGAGTATCGCTTATGCCGGCTTCACCGATAGGGGGTGGCGTAGCGCACTGGTGATTTGCTTGCCAGCTCGGCAGGATCTTCGGCAGAGAGCCCTAAGGCGAGAAGCGGTGGAGTGGGCGAGTTCTAGGTGAGCAGTGGATGAGAAGTAAGTGAGCAGTGGGTGAGCAGTGGGTGTGTAGTGGGTGAGGGCGGTGAGGCAGTGGGTGAGTATCTGAGTATTGAGTACTCCGTAATCTGAGTGCTACAGAATTACCATTTGTAGTCTAGCGCCATTATATTTAGGTATAGCGCTGTTTTCCATTTTTAATCTTCACGTCCTTCAAAACATAAATAGTAATTCTGAGAGAGTAGTATATCATGTGACCATGAGGGTGTAAATGGAGCGGCAGTGAGGGTGTGAACGGAGCACCAACGGGTGTGAAAGGAGCCTCACCCGTCCCTGGTAAGGCACCCCGGTCTTTGAGCACTACAGTCTGCAGCCATCAAGGGGAGAGATGCAACGAGGCAGACAGCTGTGCCGCATTGTATCAAGTTTAATAACCCCTCAAGCCTTCATTAAATGTGTTCCAAGTTCGTGTTTCTCTTAATCTCACCGACTCTTAACTCAGTTTTATTATCATCTGTACCTTATATCCTACTTCAACTATGCCTCTCAATCTGACTCTGGATGATGAATCTCTGCCTCTTACACGGAGTATTGCAAATGAGAACTTCCCGCAACAAGGCCAAATTGACTGGGTGTCATTATCGCGAGGCACCATTAACTTCTCCTTTGGCGTCCTCTCCAGGCTATCTGCGGCGTCTGTGGATCCATATACCCTCTCGTTGGGTCATTTTATCGGGAGTAATTTCCAATTTTCGTGCACTGGACGGCAGAACATTGAACAAACGCTTAGAGGCCTCAAATCCTTTGGTGGTGTTGGCGATGTTCTCTGGTTCGGGTTCGGCGTCAAACATCTTATTCGTGCCATATCGGTTACCGAACAGGGTGCAATGTTGGTTGCTCTCTGCGCAACGCTCGCAGAATGCTTTCCAGATGAGATAAGCGCGGAAGTACTCAGCCACCTTGCGAAAGGCACCGCGGACTTGAAAGTTGTACCATCATTGAGCGAATGGCGCTCCTTAGTGCGCTGTTGCGCGGGAACTGTCGCCACAACACCGTTTCCGTTGCGGGCAGAGACACTCATGGGAGTTCATGTTGGGATCGCTACTGGATCATCCGTTGGAAACCCGGATCCACATGGCTTAGCAGAGACATTGCTTGGTATAGGCAAGCTCTCGCGCGGTGTGTGGAAGTCGATCACGATTACCGGACCAAGGGAGGTAGGGTGGATTGCAGCAGTGGCTGAATGGCTGTTCGGACTCACAGTCACCATCCTCAACGAGGACGGCGACGTGAAATATTCGAGTAGTCGAATTGACCATGTCGCGAGCATCATTATTTTACCCGAAAATACGTCTGAAACAGTGGGAAAAGCTCCCATGTTACACGTTGTGGATAAATCATTCGAACTCCGCACCGCTCTGGACCTTTTTAACCTTAATTCGAGTGTACCTTTAGGTGGCGATAATGTTACTCGCATCTGTGGTCGAGTCAAGTGGCACCAGTGTTTGCATGCGGCATTTGGTATCCACTTCGAAAAGCTGATGACGATGAAGACAACATTTTGCGAGATATTTGCAAGTGCCTCACGGGTTTTCAAGGCCATTGCGAATTGCAATAAAGACATACAAACAGGGGACTCCTCCAGAAATCGGCTCTATACTGATCGTTCCTTCGGCATTGGACTTATACAGCACTCGGCGAATTGGCTCCCTGAACTCTCGCCTGCGGCGTCCACCATTCAAAATTGTTACGACAACACCCCAGATGCGGAAGCTAGAAGCAAGTACGAGGCGAGGCTTGCGCTGCTGGCAGTGTCTTGTAAATGCAGGTTATGCGACCCACCAAAGAGTCGTGTGCGCAAAGATGATGCTGACCTTCGGTGCCTCGTTGTGATCACCGAGACAATAATTGTGCTTTGCAGATTATTGTCGACGCTTGAACTTGTCGAATCGCCTTTTCCTCTCCTGCGAGGTATTCAGAAATTGTACGGCGTGCAAGCGACCAGACGCTGCAGATTTCGAGATCAAGAGACAGATATGGGCGCGGTAGTGCATATACTGGATGATCCGCGCGTAGAAGGCACTGCACCGCTACTTGCTGCGCTATCGCTCTTCGCTGGACGTTCAGCGCTCAACCTAGACAAGAACGTGATATGGCCTTGTGCGGTGTCAGCTGGAGGAATCTGTGTTTATCTGAATACCCTTCATGAGCCTTCTGATGATAAGGAGGTTGTAAACCAGATCTGTGTGGTTCCAGGACAGATCGAGTGCAACGAGAAGCCATTCTACTGCGTTGAAGATTGGCCTTACTCGAATGAGAATCTCTCTCGCTGGTTGGACGGTCAGGCAGAGTGTCGAATGCGGGAACCCACAGGGGACGAGCGTTGGACCAAGATGACTAACAGCTCTTTGATGTGTAGTGTCAAGGTTGAAGTTAAGGAGACAGTTCGCTCTCTAGCCATAAGATACAACATCATGGATGATCGGAACCAGCCAACACACCTATCTTTCAGCCCGATGCTTTTGGCTCAAGGGGCTTCGCATTCGCGCGGTCTAGTCCATTGCCCAGAATCGCATCGGGTTCAACCCATGGTTGCTTCTGGAAGCCCATCTGAGGAGCTATTAAAACGTCTCGAAGAAACAGGGATCACATTTCGTTTGTTGAAAGCTCCAGTGCTAGGGCGATGCGCGGCATTGACGAGTTTTGGTCACAATCTGATTCTTCAAGAGAATGAGTGTCTAGACTGTTGCATCAAATCAGCTCTAAGCAGCGACAGCACTGAGATTATCGTCATTTCACAAACCGAAAGAGGAAGCGCATCTGACTCGGTGTTCAGCGAAAATAGATAGTAGTTTACTACCACAGATATTGAATCAGACATTTCACAATCGAGAGTACTACGTTTGTCTTTTTGTTAATAATTATCATGGATGTAAGCCAGGTTTGTCAATGACGAAAACTTGCAGAGCAATCTGAAAAGGCTATGTTGGAATGTGAGCCAATTATGTAGACTAGACCTATACTCGAAAGAAATCCTGATTTGGCTCTTCAAGATGTGGAAACAAACAGGGCAAGTTTCTGCGGTATATGATTCGGGATCGATCAAGCATGAACAGCAGGTGCTCTCTGTGCTCCTGTGTCCTCACTCCAAGCAAAGAAAAGAACAGGAACGGGCACGACGAAACGATCAATCGAGTGACGGCCCTTAACATTGGTAATTATATGCGAAGGCAGAGGGAGGCTCTACAGCGGAGCTATAGTATTTAACAGTGTCATTTTCCGAAATTAGCATAGAGATATAGCAGTTGCTGACACGGTTTGGATGCGCAAGGTCTGCGATTACCAAGTTCCATTAATCTAAACTGAAGAGAGAGAAGGAAGAAACCTCCCAGCGTCTCTGCGCGCAAGATATAGAAGATACTTCCTTTGTTCCTATCTCCTTTGTGCCTATCTCCTTTGTGCCATCCACTAGCCACATCCCTGTGGCGTCAGCCATACTCAAGGGCTCAGGCCACAGGCCTGGGACCATAACAGTTGCGAAAGTCGAAAACCCTCCAAAAACGGCGTCAGAAACCTCCGTGTCTGGAGGCAATTTCTGTAGCACACAAAGTTACTCCGTAGGGAACGAAGGGTTCGCGCCCGATGGAGGAAATCTCGCGCCGCCAACAGGAGTTCCGGTTCGCGAGATGCCCGGGGTTGTCGATAGGAGCGTGCATCTCCGATCCAAGATGGCATATGGGCGCCCGGTAAAGGATAAGGGGAATTTGAATTGTGAATTGCACGAGGACAGGGATAGTTGCCACTTAAGTATTCGGGGCCGCTGCGGTGGAAGACGCTCTGCACTCGCTATCCTATCGCCACGGCTCGACCGCTCTTCTACTTGCATGCGCAACCCCGGAATTTACCCCTGAGTTTGCCTCGCCGCTCTTGCCGCCAGTCCACGACTTGCAAGAGGATGTGCATTCTACACCCAAGGCATGGATATACCATTCTGTCCTGGTTAGCGTGCCATCAGTAATATTGTTTGGGGGGTGCGTCCAAAAATAGCGGAAGGTGAAGCGGTAACATGGATTGACATTGATGCGGTCTGCTTGATATCTTTCGTTTTCATCTCCCTTTCAGTCCACGACCAGTGACGGCCAGGTATAATATGCGACGACGCTCTCATCCCTATGCACACGCCCAAGGTTAGAGGAGAAAATGGTCACTACAAAATTCCATCGTCGCTGGATCCGAGATCGTACACAAGCTGCTTGACTCAAAGATAAGGGGCTGCCTCTGTCTATAAGAGCGCATGGTTGCGAGAAGTGTAATAATTGGGTTGGAGGAAATCTCAATGGTCGTGCTGGGCCACTAACCTCGAGTAGCCAGGGGTATCGGTAGTCAGTGGACCGTTATCCCGCGGGTAGATCCAGCTGCTCACGTTTAGATGATCGTAGAAATTCTAGTCCACGAGACCACATGCAATGGCAACCGAGCAATTAGATCCACGGGCTTTTAAGTTCGCATGGATGGGTTGGCGTGCAAGAGCTGGAACAGCCACACCGCAAAGCACACTCGTCAAGATGCCTCACCGTCATCGTCACCGTCGGTGTCACCGATTTCACCTGGTTCGGCCTCACCGGATGCTTTAAGCATTGTCAGTTGGGCTACGACTCGAAACTCCTACGTACGAATAGCAAGCTGCAATCGAGCGAGCGTGGCACCTCCCATGCCAATGATCCAAGCCAGAGACAGATTGGGGCATTAACGTCCACATCCAGCTTCCTATTTGATCCCAGAACGCCCATGCCGGTGTCTGTATGAAACCGCAGTTGATTTAAATGAGATGAAGGGATCGGACAATCACGATCATCATTATGCGATTATAATCATGCGATGCACGGCGTGGTGTGGCCGAACGCCAAGCTTAGCCGGTTCGAGAAGGGGCGTCTCTAGTTATGGTTAATATAATGTAACTGCTGACGCGGTCTGAGGCGAAGTCGTCAAGGAAGGCCAGAAAAGTCGGTGGGGCTAGCCCGCCATCCAACCACCTTCGTCGGTTGGAGAAGACGCGTTCTCCAATCCGGGCCTGATGCCGGTGTGGTTGCTGACGTGGCATGAGGCGTCGTCGGCGAGGAAGATTAAGAAAACCGTGGTTCAATGGGGATGCATGTATCCAATAAGGGAGGAGCAGAATAAGAGCAAAAGAAAGGAATGACAGAGGGAATGAGGGTTGCACCGGAGTTCATGACCGGGGCTTATGGCCGAGGCTCAGGGCTCCTGAGTCGTGAAGGAGCAGCGAACACAGTAAGGGAGCATTGAACGCGCGGAATCTGAGCGTCTCTGGAAAGTGAAAGTGGCAAGGGGACATGCTCTCAGAGATTACAACGTGGAAGAACGGGCCAGATCTGTAGATGAGGAGCCTGATAGAATACGATAGTGGAATCCTCCATTCAACTGAGGGGAAAAGCAAAATGACAGGGATGAGCGAGACAAGGGGCAGAACTACTCACCATTGGAATGGAAGGGCCTTTAAGAGGGGGGAACAGTCAAGTCGCATGAATCGAATGAAGGGGGTAGACGGGGTGGCCGCCGCCAGAAAATGTCTGGTGGATCGTTGACACTCCTCACGCGGGCAGGCATAGGTCACAGGGGCGAAAGTGGGCTGGTGGGCCGACGGAAACGAAGGGGGGAGACAAGGAAGTCGGACAGGAAATGAATTGGTGAATGGGAAAAGATGGAGGAGAGCGGGTTTGCGAGAGGGGGGGATAGAGGTATTTATGTTTGAAAGTTTTGGGAAGGTTGAAAACGGAAAAATGCGCTAACCTCGAACTGACACGCTAGTCTCAAAGAGGCAGTCACAGGTCCTCAGATTACAACACCAAACATGAAAGTGCGCTGGGGCTGTGACGCAGCCAGCTGCCTCCACTGCCGTCCTCCCGCACCCTCCCTGATACAACTACGCAGATCTCACCACAATTATCAGAACACAATATCAGAACACTTGCCAATACCAAACCCGGACATTCGCTTTTTAAGGTTGACGATTGACAATCCAATCTCGCAATGCTCGGAAAAATCTGATACGCCCAAAACAAAAGCGAACGAACTTTCGTGGCATTAACCGTCCAGTTCAGAACCAACATCTCTCTCCTCACGTACATATATCTCACATACATATATCCCACGCCGCTCAGTCACGACATGTTCTGCCTCCGCAGTTGGATCCCCATCCTCTTCTTCCTGTAAGTCCCCTCCATCCTTCCGCGCGACACCGACCTAACCTTCCCAGCACCAACGCGTCCCCCCTCTACCTTATCCTCTTCATCAGCGCCACCTACGTCCTCAACCGCCCTTGCGTCTACTGCTCCCTCCTCCTCGCCATCCTCGTCATCTCCCTCTTCGACTTCCATTCCAACTGGTTCGAACCGCGCTACGCCTCCTCCCCGTCGCCGGCCACCTCGTCCGTCGCCAGCGCTGCCCTGCAGAACCTCGCCCTGGAGACTGCGTCGCTCGTCGCGGAGGCGATGAACGGCACCGCGGGCGCGATGCTCGGCGCCGTGGTGGACGGCGTTAAACAGCGAATGCAGCCGCAGGAGGCGATGGGGGGTGGGGCGGGGGAGTTGATACGCGCGGGATCGAGCTGGACGAAGAAGGAGTGGAGAGTGCCGTGTATTGATGTAGTGGTACGGCTATGATGGCTCCATACATCGTCGGCGTCGAATTGCATTCTGATCTTTGGGGAAAGGGTTGTAGATGGTCTTTTTAGCGCATAGAGCGGGTTGCTCGTTCGATTCATGAGGCGTCAGGCTTTCGATGACTTCTGGGGTGGGCGGGCAGAGAGTGCATGGTCAGAAGAGTACATATCGAAGCACTGCAAGATACCCATTTGGGACGGCGCCTCTAGTACAGCGTCAGGAGGCTTGATTGCATGTCGTAGGCGTAACGGGTCAGGCGTCTTGGCTATTGTTGTATATTATTCATGGTCAACGGAGGTATTGCCTCTGCTGCGGCTGGCTCCTAAGCATGAATAGGTAGCATAGGATCTATCTACGACTTTCAACGCCGTTCATCAGTACTATGCGTATCGCATCTGCACATATCCCCAGGCATCAGCACCTCTAGGAAATCAAAGTGGGAGAGTTATATGGCACTAACCCCATTCGGCAAGCAGTGGATCGACAGTGGCCAGCGCGTCCAAAGTTTGTCGCCTGTCGAGAGGCGCGTGTCGCCGTGTAGCAAACCGGACGATGGAATTAAATCTATCAAACATCAGACTGGATCATCAGCGAGATGACAGGCATGGCCAAACCGCTCGCATCGTCGCCATTGAGATGCCTGTTTGCGTCATCCTCCGTGAGAATTATAGCCAGACCCAGGCGGAGCTTTGTCGATGCCTGTAACGTGAGATCATCCAGGTCTGGACACTGTGGGAGCGCAGTGAGGGACGGCGGGGTCAGGAAGGCGCACACTGCTGCTGCTCTTCCACCTTCCACATTCATCCCCTCCATTCGCGGCTTCTATCGGTCCAACTCTGAAAGACCTTCCATCTGTCAACATAACAGGAAGACGTTTGGGTTTTTGCGGGATAGACATCACACTCAATCGCTACCTCCATCGGGTTTCAGATACTGTTCAACCGCTGCGAGGATACATAGAGCAACCATGGCGCAAGATAGAGACATTCTCCCGGACACGTGAGCTTCCATTGAAATCCTCGAATGAACCGAGCCGACGCTGATTGATGTGCAGTGTCAAGCCGGTCAACTATGAGCTGTCGATCTACGACCTGGAGCTCGGCGGGGCCTTCTCCTACGCCGGCACCGTCAAGATCGCCCTCGACATCGTGAAGTCCGCCAAGGAGATCGTGCTCAACACCCACCAGCTCGAGATCCAGACCGCCGAGCTCTTCACCGACTCGGCGAAGACGGAGTCGTCGACGAAAGCAGACAAGATCGATTACGATGAGAAGCAGCAGCGGGCGACCCTTTCCTTCGCGGATGCCTTCCCGGCCACGACGAAGGCATCGCTGATCATCAAATTCAAGGGCACTATGAACAATGTGCGTATGTTCCGTGCTCGGGATTACCCTATCTAACGTGCCTCAGACTATGGCTGGCTTCTACCGCTCCCGTTACCTTCCGGCCGCGCCCCATGTGCCGTCCGTCCCCAAGGATGGCGACCATGTCTACATGTTCAGCACGCAGTTCGAATCCAGCGACGCGCGCCGTGCCTTCCCATGCTTCGACGAGCCCAACCTAAAAGCCACATTTGATTTCGACATCGAAATCCCGGATGATCAAGTGGCGTTGAGCAACATGCCGGTGAAGAGCGAGGAGCCAAGCAAATCCGGCCTGAAGGTCGTGACCTTTGAGAAGACTCCGATCATGAGCACTTACCTCTATGCTTGGGCGTTTGGAGACCTCGAGTTCATCGAAGAGCACACCGCCCGCCTGTACAATGGCAAGAGTCTGCCGGTCCGAGTGTATACCACCAAGGGTCTGAAGGATCAGGCTCAGTGGGCGTTGGTCAATGCCAGCAAGATCACCGATTACTTCTCGGAGGTGAGCAGGACCCGAGTGTGCAATTCAGAGAACCTGCTGACGTCGACAAGATTTTCCGGGTTGATTATCCCTTGCCCAAAGTGGATCTTCTAGCGGTCCATGAATTCGTGAGTGCCCTGTTCATTGACCTTCGTAACTATGGGGTGGCTGATTGCTCAGTCCTCTATACGTACATCCATAGTCTTATATGAACGGCAGTCACTGATTGTGTATCTAGTCACACGGCGCAATGGAGAATTGGGGCCTCATTACCTACCGGTATGACATTTATTTTAATTCCATGGCGTGGCTGCTGACGACAACCCAGAACAACCGCGGTGCTCTTCGACGAGAAGTCCAGCGACCAGAAATACAAAGTCCGAGTGGCATACGTAGTTGCCCATGAGCTTGCCCACCAGTGGTTTGGCAACTTGGTGACCATGGACTGGTGGAACGAGCTCTGGCTCAATGAAGGCTTCGCCACCTGGGTCGGCTGGTTAGCAACTGACCATTTCAATCCATGTGAGTTATCTCTGCCTTCTGGCAGGATCCTTACTGACCGAATCAGCTTGGAATGTCTGGGGACAGTTTGTCGTACGTTCACTGCAGCGAGGTATGCATGTAGCAGTCGCTCACCGTGTTTAGTCTGAATCCTTGCAAACAGCATTTGCCCTCGATTCGCTCCGAAGCTCTCATCCCATCGAGGTTCCAGTCCGGGACGCGTTGGAAGTCGACCAAATCTTCGACCACATCAGCTACCTCAAAGGAAGCTCGATCATCCGCATGCTTTCGGCCCATTTGACTCAGGAGAAGTTCATCCTCGGCGTCTCGAACTACCTGAAAGCTCATCAATTCGGAAACGCAAAGACCAATGATCTGTGGGCTGCTCTGAGCGAGGCATCTGGACAGGATGTTAAGGCGTTCATGGACGCATGGATCCTCAAGATCGGCTTCCCGGTTCTGAGCGTTTCTGAAGAGCCGGGTCAGATCGGAGTGAAGCAGTCCCGTTTCTTGCTCTCCGGCGACGTTAAGCCTGAGGAGGACGAGTCCATTTGGTGGGTGCCCCTTGGACTAAAGACAGGATCTGGATCGGCCGCTACGACCAACATTCCTCTTACCGGAAGGGAGCAAACCCTGCGCGACATTGACGAGACTTTCTACAAGCTCAACGCCGACGCAACTGGATTCTACCGAACCAACTACACGCCTGAGCGGTTGATGAAGCTCGGCCAAGCTCGAGCGCAACTGAGCCTCGAGGACAAGATCAGCCTTATCGCCGACGCCGCAGCGCTTGCTCAAGCCGGCACTGGCACCACCGCCGGATTTTTGGCGCTGGTTGAGAACTTCAAGGATGAGGACAACTACCTCGTCTGGAGCCGCATTTTGACGTCTCTTGGTAATGTCCGTACGGTATTCGCGGATATCCCAGATATTTCGGAAGGCCTCCGAAAGTTCACCCTGAAGCTCGTATCGCAAGCGGCGGAGAAGGTCGGCTGGGATTGCTTGCCGAACGACGAGCTGCTCACCCTGCAGCTTCGTGCTCTCCTGATCTCATCTGCTGGACGTGCCGGCCATGAAGGGTATGCTCCTCCCGATGAATGAAGACAACCTCTATGAATAAACTAACTCATTATCCCTTCAGCATCATCGCCGGAGCCCAGCAACGCTTCAAGGCCCACATCGATGGTATCCAACCCCTGCACCCCAACCTCCGCCTCCCCGTCTTCCGCGTCGCCATCAAGAACGGCGGCGCGACCGAATACCAGTCCCTCCAGCACGAATACAAGACCACGACCTCCATTGACGGCAAAGAAATCTGCCTCCAATCCATGGGCCTCGTGCAGTCCCCTGCGCTCGCCGCCGACTTCCTCGCCTTCCTCTTCAGCGACGCCGTCGCCGTGCAGGACGTGCACTCCGGCTCCGCCTCCCTCGGCGCGAACCCGGCGACGCGCACCGCGCTCTGGGAGTTCATCAAGGCGAACTGGGAGACGAAGGTGTACCCGCGTCTGAGCGGGAACATGGTGGTGCTCGATCGGTTCCTGAAGGTCGGGTTGGACGACTTCGCGAGCGCTGCGGTCGAGGAGGACATCCGCCGGTTCTTCGAGGGGAAGGATAATAAGGGGTATGATCGCACGCTGAGTGTGTTGAGCGATACGATCAAGGGGAACGCGACATATCAGGAGCGGGATCAGGCGGTGGTGAAGGAGTGGTTGAGCGCGCATGGGTACATGTAAGCTGCGGATCATTGCACTCATTGCACACCTATTGCGTGACGCAGGCACAGAAAGGTTGAGTTCCGGTAAATAGAGCTATCCATTATAGCTATCGAGAATAAAAGCAGGTGAACCATGATTATAAGCTCCTTGACGCTGAATCGCATCGTGATTCGTTGCTCATAACTTCATAAGCTCCCTGACTGGGCTGAAACGTATCGATGTGAAGGTGATCCATACCCTGAACTCCATGACCATGATAAAGGACCTTCTCCATATTCGCCGCAGGACTTGCTCGTGCTGTGCGCGAATCTCTGAGTGAGACTGCACCTTCCGGTCCAAGCCTCGCATGCGGCATGGCATGCAGCCCTAAGGAGACCTGAGTATCTCCCCATGACGTAAAAACTCCCCAACATGAAAAGCAAAAGAAAAATCCACCGCTATAAGATCGGCGTCTTCCACCTCTGTCGACCGAAAATCCCTCGAAGCTTGTGTATCCCTGTCACCTCACCACCAGCTCCCTCCGTCCTCCTTCCTCCTTGCTTCTCTCCATGGCACTTCAGTCACTCAGAACACATCCGGCGGCCACTCCCACTCCCCCTCCGAGTTCTTCTTCCCCGCACTCCCCGGCACTGCCGGAACCGGCGGCGGCGAAAACGACTTCCGCCTCCGCCCCCCGTTCGCGGCTCCGGACGCCTTCGGTGCCTTGCGCAGCTTCCCCGATGGGAGGGGCGGAGCGTGGCGGGGCGCCGGCTTGGTCGGGCTGTCGCTGCGGTTGCGGACGGAGGAGGGAGGGGGAAGGTTGACAGGGTACCATTGCGCGGAGGCGGGCTTTGAGGTCGCGTGCTCGTTAGTATTGGCGGAGGTAGAGCCCGAAGTAGTGTGGGTCGCAGTCTGCGCATCCGTGAACGGGATGGAATTGGCGGAGGAGATGGAGGTACGTGCGCTGCCGTTGGGGGTGAGCAGTTGGCCGTTGCTGATGGCTTGGCCTTTGGGGTTCGCGGGCTTTCCACTGGAGTCGGTCGCTTCAGCGGGAGGGGGATTGGGTACATCGTCGCTCTTGCTGCCGACTCGACTGTCAGGCTTTGGGATCCGGCTCTTCACCAAGACACTCTTCGTGGTATCACCAAAGGTGAGCTTCTTCCCTCCCTTCTTCTTCGCCTTAGGACTCTCGTTGCTGACTTTTCCCTTAGGCTTGGTAACGAGACTTCCTTTGATTCCGTCCTTCGAGTCGATGCTCCCGTTGCTCTTGCGCTTCTTGCGACTAGCACGGCTAGCTCCCTTCCATTCCCTTTCGTCGTCGCTCTCGCCGCCGTCGCGAGTAGGCTTGTAGGAAATGTCCTTCTCACCGAGCTTGCGCTTGATAGTGCTGCGTCGTCGAGTGCGGGACGCTTTAGAAGTGGCTTCAACGGAGCTGAGCTTGTCTGCAGGGATCCGCTCTTCGGGTCGGATATCCTCATTGTTGCGCTCAATTGAATCGGCGATGTCATCATGCAAGTCGTCCGGTGGGTTAAAGACTGGATCAGTGTTCGCACCAGCAGTAGTTTCAGCGGCCGAGTCGAACGCGATGAAGTTGCCATTCCCGTCAACTCCAGACGGTTGAGCAGCGGCTGGATTCCAAGAAGTCGGATTTGGAAAGACACTGACGCGGTTGGCCCCATGCATAGAGCTATTAGTGAAGGGATCCATGTCGCTATCGTCTCCAGGCTCATCGATGAGCTGTTGATCGGGGAAGAGTAAGCGTTCGGAAGGAAGTGATGGAAGTGAAGGCTTCATTGCAGCCCCAGGTCGTCGATATAACTTGGAATGAGATTCGATCTCACGATAGATCTGACTCGTGGCAGATGCCTCTGAGTCTGAAACGTAGCTTGGAGTATCGTGGAGCTCACTTCGACTACGTGAAGTGAAGAGAGATCGATCAGTGGATGCTTGTCGACTGATACGATTATCGATCACGAGGCGCTCACTTCCACCTGTTGCTTGTCCAGCCGCCGGATCTTGATCAGACATGACTCCTCGATGTCTGAAAAAGGCACTGTACGACTCGGGCACCCTTGGAACAGGCGGAGCTTCAGCATTCTCCTCTGCCTCTCTCACAAGTGTTTCCGCCAACTCCTTCCTCGCGGTCTCCAACTTCGTCTCCAAATCGCTCACCCGCTTCGACAACTTGTTCCTCTTCCCCACCTCTTTCTGACTCTTCGCTGTCATCGGCCTCTGCAGCTCCACTTCCGACCTTACGCGCTTCAAATTCTGGAACGACGGTGTCTTCAGCAATCCCAGGCCCCATCCAGGTTTCCTGCTCGGCGATGGCCCCGGCGGCGGAGGTGGTGGGAGTGGCGCGTCCCGCGTCGGCATCGGCGGCACCGAAGGACGCTCATTCAGTACTGCGTTCAAGCTGATCGGGCGCCTCGCGTCCCTGCCAACCGACTTTCCCCATGCATTCGGGGTTGGCTCCGTCGACATCTGTCGGGTATATCCCTCTGCACGCACCCTCATCTCCTTCGGGATAGTCTTGCTTCCCAATGTGCTCAGTTGTCCCGAACGCTTTAGGTCCGCGTATGCCTGATGTGCACGTGCCTGGCGATCGTCGAGCTCTCGCTTCCGCGCATCGTTGGTTTCGGAGGAGGATGAGTCCCTGGGACTAGCAGGTTCCTTACTCCAGGTGGTCGCGACCTTATTCCAGATGCTGACGGGGTTGAAGGACGTCGCGAACGACTTGCCGAAGCGATAGACACCAGAAGTCTTGCTGTCGGCGGTGATGCCGGTTGTGATGCTAGGGTTTGGGGTGTGCATGCCTGCACGTGAGGTCATTCCGCTGTGATGATATGCGGATGCCGAAGGGGTGAGAGAGCTAGTCGACGCGTAGGCGTGATAATCTTCCATCAGCTCGTCTTGTGATGTGCCCACATCTTCAGCAAGGGTAGTGTTGGGCCTGAAGTAGCGAGTGAAGAAGGTAGGGGGTTTCTCGCTGGCTCTATCGCCCATGCTAGCTTCGAGGAACTTGGACTTGCGGGTGCTGGATTTTGGGACTGAGCGTCGATTCCGGGAGGGAGCGTTGGCAGTGTTTCCGGGTGAGCGTCCACGGTGAGATCTAGCGTTGTAACTATCGGCAGAGTAGTTTGTATTGAGGGACGTGTTGGTGCCTTCCTTGCCTTCCCCTTCACGCTCTTTGTCCGCGTTCACAATGGCTTCAGCGCTGCGGGTGAGAGGCCAATCACTGGCTCGCATCCGCTTTTGAGACTGGGTATCTTCATCCTCGTCCCCATGAGAAGAGCAAACTCCTTCATCAGGATCCATGTTGCTGTTTGAGTTGACATCGCTCTCGCGAGTGCGGGAGTGACTACGCTTTCGATGAATGACAGACTGCTTCTCCATGGCTGCTATGCTCGCTCGATGCATGCGAGTACGCATTATTTTGCGTTGATGGATGAGCTGCTGCGTGTCTTGTTGACGCCAATTCTCATATTCCTGGTTGATGGGATCGGCGGAAAGAGAAGGACGGGGTCTACGAGAGGTCTACAAGTTGTGAGATAGGCTGAAAAGAGCAATATAAACAGCGATAAAAAAAATTAACACTTACCGTCCTCTCTCGGATGATTGGGGTCGGTGTACCCATTCCGAGAAGGTTGAAGATGAGGGAGATATGCCACTTTGTCGTAGACCAAAAGCCACGAAGGTCGTGAAATATCGGATGCTAAAACGCTTCAACGCAATTGATGAAGATCAAGCAAAGTAGAGTATGTGCTCGCAAGAGGAAGGAACCGTGTCTCGTAAAAGTCTCGTGAATTAGTGTCGTAGGCAGTATTCATTCGTAGTCGTTACGAATCGTAAACAATCGTCCGGTCGTGGTGTGGCTCAATCACTTCCCTCCGCGACGCTCAATTCGCTATCGAGAGAGACGGAGTGTGCAAAACCAAGCGCCCTAAGAATATGCACCGCACGCAGCAAATCAAACGCTAAACGCAGCAACTGCAGCAACCCCCAAATGGTGTGCTTGATGCAGGTGTTCCGGATGGCGGGTTGGTGATATCTGGAGCACAGCAGTGGAAAGTGACGGGTTGATGTTTAGGCGGGAGGGAGCTCCGGTTACCAGGGGAGATGCACGTGATGTGATGATCCAGTGGCACGGGCGTGGAAAGGGGATGCTTCAGCCTCACCGCCTCAGCCAAGTCTGGAATCTCTAGATCACGTGGTTGGGCCCTAAAACAGGGGCTTGGGATTCGCAGGGATGCGGGCGTTCCACATGCAAGGGACGGGAATTCACATCTGGTTCAGCCTTGAGGTGTCTTACTCCTGGATGGGTGGGCACGGAATTTTTAATTTGGGGCCATTAAGCACGGGTTTTCTTGCCATGCTGACACTATCTTTATTTTCTGACAGAGACTCATCTGGTTATTCAGGACAGTAGACGCTACTATGTACGGGGCGGACAGACAGTGGTCGGGCTCGTATGTAGTGCAGTCCGTGCTGACGACTCGACGGACCTCCTGAATTGCTGTGATGTGTGAGTGGGTCATCGCCCATTAGAGAGACAGGAGCGAGTCATATTGAGAACTTGAGATCGACCGTTGAAATTCGAATACAATTTAGGATCGGAGAAGGTAAGACGGGGTTACCGGTTACGGGAAAGAGTGGGACACAGGGACGGAACCGGGCTTGATAATGATGGTGATGTCGAACCTTGATATACCTACCCTTCTCCTAGACTCCTAGGAAGGCGTCCCTTTTGTGGATTTAGCGTAGTTGGGTAGATTTGAGAGGCGATCAGTGCCATCATACGAGCTTCAGTGGGCGACAAGTCCAATCAGCGAAAAGGCAAGTAGGTGAACGGCGATAGACAGATCCATCGGGTTGGCAATGTCACAATTCCATAGCATGCGCAAGCCCCAGATCTGGAAAGTTGAATGAAGAGAACTATCATGTTTTCTTTTCTGTATTCGTTTCTATCCGACCACATCTCGAATGAAATCCACCCCATGTCCACCCCATCCAAAAAACAAGCGTCACTCCAACTTAATGCAGGCAGGCCTCGCTCGATTCATGCGAAAATCGCCGCGAGCCTCCTTTTTTCTTCGCCGCGATCCATGGACCGACAATCACCATCAGCCCCGTGCGCAAACAGCACCCAAAAAACCCAAACATCATCATGATGGAAACCGAAGAAAATCCGTCGTTGTTGGTGGCTGTTGTGCTAGTCGCATCAACGATGCCCGCCGCCGCTTGAAAAGCAACTCGTAGGCGTAAAATGGAAGCTCATGAATCGAAAAGGATGAATCGACCGCCAGGGAAAAGTAGTAGAAGAAAACAAAAGGACGGGAATCGTCATGGGGACCGTGTCGACATGTTCGCAATGTGGCACCGCACGCGTGGGCGGCGCCAGACATGAACATGAGTCGCAGCCGGATTAACGGAAGGGAAAACACGCGCCGCACATGTAGTGAGACATGGACAAAGGGGATGGAACAGGCGCCCAGGAACCGGCCGAGAGGCACCCCGATAGCAGAAACGCCGGAGAGGCCACCGGCGAGAGAAGGCGTTCAGTCAGAAGAGTCCATGAGATATCGTGTGGAAGGGAGCAGTGCGGGTGCGGGAAAGGGAGGAAAGGGAACGGGAGGATTGTCGTTGTGCTGACAAGCCGTGTTCGCGAGACCGGGAGGTGGCTCGAGCGGGCTGATGCCGTAGGTAGGAGAGGTGAGGATATATCGCCGAGAACGCCATAAATGAATAAGGAAAATATATGCGATGAAAATGAATTGTGCCGGAAAGGGTGGGGGTATTAGGCGACCATGTGGGATTCGGCGGTGGGATTCTGGAAAACGGATGATCTCGTTCTTGAGGGGCACTGAACCCCGACCATGGAAGACATCAGATCGGAAATAATCCCGCATTGGAAGCAGGGTACCAGACGATGACATCCCCACAGATGGGGTCCATCAGCATTTCAGTGCCTCAATCGCTAAGAGGGACAACCCTCCTCCGCTCGGTCCCATCAGCCCGTCGATAGCTCATCGCCGCACCGCTGTCATACTCGCCCTCCTCTGCGATCGTATCCGGGTACGCCATCGGCGCAGTGGTGTGCATCCCGTACGCATCATCTGCATGCGGCCGGGCACCATGTTGCAGCCGACCGTCGAGATGCTGCGTATCGAACGATTCGGAATACGAGCGTTTGGTAGCCGACTGGGCGACGTGGGTGGACGGGGCGGACGAGCGGGTCATGCCGTTGTGGTAGGCGTCGGGTGCGGACGCGGTGCTGTTGTGGTCGTAGGCGGGGGAACTGGTTTCGAACTTGGCATCGACGGAGATGGATGAGGTTTGGAGGTTTTTGAGGGGCGCCAGGGAGGGTTGAGAGGCGTGTGATGACGGGTTGGAATTGTGACCGTACGGCGTCGAGGGGGCCTGCATGGTGCCGTTGCTGTATGACTGACTTTGAGTGGATTGCTGGCGACGGAAGTCGTTGCTCGGAACTTGGGCTTGGTATCCCTCTAGGCTGTTGTGGCGGATGTGTCCATTCTCCTGGTATTGCTGCGGGTATTGCTGGGCTTGGGGTTGCGGATAGCCATAGGACTGGTGCATTTGAGGCTGGGGCTGTTGATACTGCTGGGAATGGTATGGGACCTGAGGAGGCTGCATCATGGTCTGATGAGAAGGATATTGGTTCTGGTAACCATTGACTTGACCGTTGGAATAAGGCATTGGTTGAGCATACCCGTTGGGAGCCTGTTGAGCCATGGGTGGAGGGTACGATGCCTGGTATCCTTGGGCCATGTTCTCCATGGAGGTACGGCGGCTGCCCATATTGTGGAAGGACGCATTACTGGCAACGCTGCCGGAACGAGGACGGTCGACGATCTCCACCTGGCCTTGATTTCCCATCTGAGAGTAGTGGTTATCTGGAGTGGCAGTGCGGCGGGCACGTTCATAAGCGGTCTCATCTTCATACTCGTCCCAATCCTTGGCGCCCTTCTCTCCTGGACGACGCCTCATGCGAACATCGCGTCGGATGCGGACACGGCAACCTTGTTCGGCGACCATGCGGCTGAGGGAGGTGCTCTCGGTCAATCCGGGGAACTTCTTGGCGGAGAAAACAGTGAACGGTGTGGACTTGACTTCCAAACGATGTGACACATGCGCATCGGCAGGATTGGGTAGGTTCGAGGTGGGGAGCTCCTCGCTGTCCATATCTTTCTGCTCCTTCAGTTCCTCGTACAATGCAAAGCTCAAGCGATATTTGCCCTCGTGGCGTACGGACAGATCCGGGAAGATGAAGTAACCAGCAGGATGAGGACGGTCCAGATATGCCATGCCGGCCACGGGGGTACCAGTTAAGACGGGAATCGACGCTTGGCCCGGAGCAACACGGCCCTGGGCCATGGTACGCGCATGCTCGAGGGTTGCAAACAGGAAGTAGTTGGCGTTGTAGTTGTGGGTGACCTCATCGTCGCCGTCGTAGACGCGCAGTTCGACAATCGGTGGAGGATCGACCGGGCGACGGTCGGCGGATGCTGTTCGAAGGTTAGAAAACTCCTGGACAACTTGTTTGCCTGTCCGAGGGCGCGGAA
Source organism: Eremomyces bilateralis CBS 781.70 (assembly GCF_010015585.1). Classification (NCBI taxonomy): domain Eukaryota; kingdom Fungi; phylum Ascomycota; class Dothideomycetes; order Eremomycetales; family Eremomycetaceae; genus Eremomyces; species Eremomyces bilateralis. The sequence continues at coordinate 249,544 of NW_022985081.1, forward strand.
GCTTACATTTGGCACCGGATCCGCAAGCTTGGGCTCGCTCCGGTTGCTGAATGACCTTCAACCGGTATGTGATTTTCTTGGCCTCTTTGGTGATACGGGAGGCCTGCGAGATGGTCTCGTTGGGAACCTGGATGGTCGCCATAGCTGCTGATTCTATCTGCAGGAGAAGATTGAATTCAAATACTACGAGCAGAGGATAAAGTCAGCAAGTTGTGTAGGTGGGAAAGAAATGGGTCAACAAAATGGTGCAAGCGCCGTGGATTGCAGCCAGATCCCCTGCATCGGGACCTGTCTCGAGTATTCCTGGGAGTCTTCTCTGAGCCCCGTCGGAAATCATCGAGCGAAACACGGCGTGGAAAATCGAACATCAAAACGCAAAAAGTTCACATACATCAAAGGATAGTCCGTTGGTAGCCGATTGAACGGAAGGGGAAACTGTCCGTGGAGCCGGATTCTGTAGCGTTGTCAGTTTGAGGTTCGTTACCGTAAGGGCGGGCGAAGCCGTGATTCGACGGTGGAGGCCAGTCGAGACGGCAATTGAAGACGATGGTGAATGCAAATCGAGATAATCAAGTGATGGCTTACCAAGTGAATCAGGTTTAAGTGACAGCAATGTGAATAGACGGCGATGTCGTTTTTCTGGAGTGAGGAGGGCCGTGTTGGAGTTGGGTGGTTTCGGACTTTCGGTCGCACGCTCGGGTTTGGGCGACGCAACAGCTTCCCTCGCTTCGACACGACTCGACGGTCGACAGGCGGCAGGAATTGAGCAAACGACTCAATTCTTTGGTTCGAGACCTTGGTGGGAAAGGCTCGATCGACTTGAATCCGCACAGCAAGACGCCGCAGGCTGGGAATGGACGAGAGAATACACGGCGATGGGGATGACAGAGGGAGGAGGAACAGGTAGGAAGATGAGTGGGAATGTGGAGAGGATAATTAAAGCGTGAGACTACGAGCAAGAAGATCAGACTTCAGTGAGGAGCCACTAGAGGACGAATGGGCGGGAAAGGGAGCAGACAGACGCTTGGGACGGTGGACGAGGGACGAGGGAAAGTGGGTTGGTGGACTTGGTTCGCTGGGTGGGGAATTTGGCATTGGGTTGGCAAGGAAGTCGACGAAGCGGAATGAATGGCTGGCATCAGCAGGGTGTCCGCCAGGGTCTCAGCAGGAATGGCTTGACTCTTGAGGGAACATGGAACTGAGTTCCAGTCGGGATCCGTTTGGATTCAGTTTAGTTTGGAGTTGGGACGGGGCCCTGGGGGACTGGGAGAACTGGGGGTGGGGATGGATTCGGGCCCAGGGGGTATTGGGGGAATTTAGGGAGCTTTGGGGAGTTTGGGGGAGTTTTGGGGGTGTGGAGCTTGGAAATGTTGAAATGTTGTGTTGAATAGTGACGGGTGAGGTGGCAGAATGGGCGAATCGAAACTTGATCCACTAACTGAACTGAACTCTCGAATCTCATTGCAGGGACAGGCCACAGGCGGGAATAGTGCGGGCTGCGGCTTAGTACCCCCTCCTCCTCAACGGTGGCCTGCGCACTTGGGATTAAGGACTTGGAGGGAGGTTTAGCATTTCCCACCGTAGCATTAGGTATTGATGGTGGTTTGGTGGTCAAATCAACCAGGGAACAACAACCCCCCAAGTCCCAGGGAGCCCTTACCTACCGCTCGGGGATAGCAGGGCGCAGTGTGTTCACAACTTGGGCCACGGGCTCTCTCCATGCCATACTGCCTTTGATCCCCAGGGGCACCCGAATCTCCCCCAGACGCGAGGATATTCCAGGGGGTTTTAGGAATTGTCATGTGCTCCCAGTACAGAAAGATGGTGTGTCTAGTGCTCGGAAGAACAGACCAAACTGCCATCTGACTTCTGAATCTTGACAGAGAGCTTGTGCTTGTGTGTGTAACTTTCTCCGCATTGTCGAAGAGACAATCACCGTTGAGTTGATACTCCTCAAACTAAATTAACACCCTCTCTACGGAGTATGGACATGACAATGGACACAGTGCTTTTCTTAGACCTAAGATAGTGGTTATAAGGATCGGCCAACGGTTCATTGGATTTTAGATTTGCCGAATTATCAAGTCTCTAATCACCACCTTTCTACTCGGTTCATTCGCTGCCAATTGCGATGTGTGAACTCAGAATTGTGATATATCGCCTTCACAACTGCCGCTGGGCGTGACTCGATCACCCCGCTAACAACCAACTGGCTCTCCCGCCATCCCGAAACCGCATCCATTCCGTTCGCTACTCCGCTGGCTCTCTCGCTTCCATTAGCTAGCACAGAAGGTACTACGTACTTCACCAGCCAAGTTTAAAGAATCCATATTTTAGTCTCGCAATCGGGGCTCATCTCCTGGGGAGATGTAGGTAAGTCGAAGAGCTGCTCCTGGCCATCGAACCATCAAAGCGTGGTGCAAGAACATACAACAGGAATCAGACTTCACTCGGTCCATCAGGTACGTAATACTTGAGGGTGATCCGGATGGGCCTTAATTCGTACCTGCATCATGTAAGTACATAGCAATGTCTCGCTGACTGCTGGCTCCGCTGCACAATCCCCAGCAAGCGTCCGATTTCATGATTCATCATGCCTTGGACTTGAATTGCGACATGAATCTTTCCCACGAAAAGAAGAAAAAATATTGCGAGAATTTACCTCAAAGCGCAAAAATATAAAAATAAGCAATGATGCAAGCCTCCTGCCTCCATGATAGGACCTCAAGACGTGAAGCCAGCCCCAGCCTCAACACTCCCAGACGGGTATCGTGCGTCCACACGCTAGTCGAACATCAGGATTCGCGACGCGCCACTGGACCGGGATGAAATTCAAATTCCAGTTTCCCGCTCCCAGGATGCGCCCAGTGCCCCCGCCCACCTGTCCTCTACTCCTCTCTCCCGCACCGTGCGGCGCCAGGTCCCACCATTAAGCGATCGTTCTATGAACTAGGAGGTGAACTAGGTAGTGAACTACGAATCTCGCCTGGAGATGTTGCCGGTTCGGGGCAAGCGGAGATTTCCTCGTTAGTCTTTCGACCCACGGAACAAGGCATCTGCTCCGTTAGTACTTAACAGTACTATGTAATGTTCGTGAAGCTCAGGGAAAGGCGACGATCATCAGATAATAGCGAATTTAGTGGTGGTCTAACGATGGAAGAAGCCGGCGCCAGATGTTGGAGGATGGAGTCGGCGCCAATTTCCGAGCTTCCACGACGGACACCAAGAAAAGGGCTCTGTGGACTCCGTCGTTCAAGGGTTCCAGCAAGTTTAACATCCGCCGTGCTCTGATTGACTGATTCATCTTTGCTCTGAATGACCCGCTGAATGGTGACCCTATTTTCATAGTGTCCGCGGACGGAGTGTGGTGCATGGCTCGTCCCGCATTTCTTGATTCAGTTCAAAGATCACAAGCCACACAAACGATTGCGTCTATGTCAGTTGGCGACTCCTGGACTCAATCGAGTGATGGAGATACGGATGGTCAGCTTATTACTCCGAATTCATGTCGCGAACTCTCACATGTTCCTCTCGATGTGCCTTGAGAATTGACTTTTACCCGATATGGGAGCAGTACCCAGGAAACTCAAGTGACAGCTCCCAGCCGCTCGAATGCGCCCGTAAGGTCAGACAAGCGAAACCACCTCCAAGTCCGGAATGCATGCCGTCAGCCGTAACAGACCAGGGCCCCTATCCTCCGATTCCAGAGTCGATGAAGGCAGCTTGAGCTAGGAAATACTACCCCCTTGAGAGTTAATAATGAGGTATGTATTTCTGTTGAAACAGCGGTTTGAGGAGGAGAAAAAACTTCATTCATATCCTTCGAGCCTCCGTACTCGGGTCGCTATAGTATCAATCAATCTGTCCAATACTTGATTCGGCCAAGCGAAATGATCGCGCAGCTCCCCAGCTCCGGGTCAAATGTCTGGTAATAATGTTCTTTCTAGGCAAACGAGTCCTATTCCTCCGTCGCTGAGGTACTTTCTGTGACATTTGCCGATGCTCCATAGCCCGACTGGACACATGCATCTACACAGCCGGCGTGCAACAAATACATGTACCGACATGTACCCAACCTTGTAAGCGTTCCTTATCCGAATGACCGAATCCTACCACTTCCCAATTATTGATACGGGAACAGGCTACTGTCTCACGGTGTTTCCCACGCTGCACCGGATATTCCTTCCGAAGGTAGCCCTGACGCTTTTGCTGGTTTCAACGGTATGGAAAAGTAACAAAGCCTTGTTCCATGACTACCTTGTCCATCATGACCAGCAGAGCACGGAGGACGATCGGAGTGATTAATGTCCTTGCTGAGGTCATGGTCCCTGGCAATAAGCTTGCAATCTTGCATTGATCCCTCATCTAGATCAAATGTGCAGACTGCAGGTTTGCCGCGGCTCAGCAGAAACACGAAACTCCACTGGAGATAACGATGCCGTATGATATGATCGATGAAAGGATATCTTGAATCCCGATCCTGCTCGCCACTCTCCAGAATTCAGAAGCCAGGCACAGGCACCTAGACGAATGATCAGTGCTCCATATCATATCGTATCATATTACCGCCACCTCGGAATGGCGACATCGGGATTATGACAGGCATAAGTCCCTGGCTCCCTGCACCTTATCTACTCAGAAAGTCCAGCTGCTATTGAGAACAGGATATCCCAGTCACATCCTCGAGAGATGTCTCCCCCAACCTTCTCGAAGCTATGGATCGTGCATCAAGGAGCAAGGGATCGGAACATTCGATGCCAGGTTGATATGCAGCGTGACAAATTCCTCTCCAGCCACTTCGACTGCTAAAAAGGCAAGATGTCGTGAGAAGTGGGAACTGACGATGTTCCTGGCAAAGTTGAATCATGACTGTGGAATGCAAGCTCAAAGCAGAGGAACGGTATGGCTCTCGGCGAATTTTGATTTTCGGCAGAGATACCTTATCGCTTCAAGAGAATCTTCCGATAGAAACACCCAGCCAGAACCCTTCCTTGTAAGACCGAAACAGGTGCACAGAATCTCAGAAGCGTTGAGCAAATCGGCAGAGCCACCATCCGTTCTCCGTGGTCGATTGGCAGCGCAACTATCCTTTCATTTGATGATTTGAACGATCACGACGCAGCCGAGTCAGATCAGGCTTGGGAATCTTCCAGCGACGCCATTTTTATGAATCGTTCATCGCAAGGATCAGTAATGTTCAAACCTATTCTTGCTTTTTCTACGGTTCGAACTTCGAAATCGAAGTCAACTAGAACTCCAGAAAGCAAGGCTGGGTGGTTGCCTGGTAGAGTATGCACGCCGATCACAGCACGCACATGAAGCCCAAAAAACAATCATGCATTCCGCTTCTCAACCAGGATTTCCACATCTTTTTTATATTTTTACCAGCCGTCCTAGACATTTCAACGGTCGAGGCTGGGCTGTTCCCGATTGGTCTAGACCGATCTACTTCTTTCCTGCTTCCATTGCTTGTCTCCGGATTGCGATATGTAACCCAAAGCATGGCCTAACACAATCCGGAATGCTCAATGCGCCTTCAATCTTCATAATGCCCGGTCAGCAAACATCAGGCAATTTGAGTCTCAAACATCTCCACGCTTGGACGTCTCCCTCCCATATTTTCAGCATGGCCAATCAAGCCTCGAAAGAGTGTGGTGACCCCAGCTGTTGAGAGTTGAGACTATTATTATTAAGAGCATGGCTTGGGAGGGCTTGCAGCCTCGAGAAATCCCACTGTTACAAACGGGCGGAGGGTCGCACAACCGACACCACAAGATCCAATATCGGTTGCATCGCTCCTTGTTCCCCCGCTCTCCTTGCTTTCACGCGACGCCCATCCCGCCTCCCGTATGCCACGGTTACGCAAAAGTTAAAGGTGGGAAGGGCGGGAGAGAGGTGTCAGATGGGAGATGGGCGGATAGCAAATGGAAGTTGACGGAGGCCTGGACTCTGGAGTGGGTGGAGGTGGGTAAGGAGCACATGGACGACTGGGAAATTATGAGGGACGAATGGAAAGGAGGTGAAGAGGTGGTTACACGGCAGGACTTGGTGGTTACAGGATAGGACTTGGTGGCGTGCCTTGAATCTTGATTCTGTTCGTGGTCCGGGATGATTGAGGATGTTGAGGAGTCCTCTCAGTCCTGAATGCTCTCGACAATCGACATGCTCCAACGATGCAGCCATCTCTGACGGCAATTACTTGGGCTAAAAGAAGGGGCTAATATAGGCTACAGCTGGGAGTGGGAAGTCATTGTGATAATTGAATCAGATGGGCAATGAAGTACATATTAGTCTTAGTCCATTCCGGTTAGACGAACGATACCGTTGGTTTTTTCGCCCTGGCGTCACTGTCACTCTGTCATTCGTTGGACATGAAAGCCATCTCGATATCGAGGAGAACAACGTGGGAAAAGAAGCAAATTATCGATAGCGTCTTGGCTCGAGGTTCACTCCTTCTCCCGGATCTTGCGTGCTTTAATTATATGTCTCTTTCAATGACGTCTGACTATTACAATACACGAATTTCCTGGTTCTGATCAACCGTGAGCCTCAGCGACCCCTTCATGATATCTTCGATCTCAAACATCACCGATGCAGCGGGTATCCTCGCGGAATGATACATCCCTTCACACGTGTGGTGTCCCAGGACTCGCCGGCTCGCCGCAGCGATTGCTTGCATTAACAAACGTGAGACGGGATTTCTTGATTTCAGGATGGTGATCTTCCTTGATCAACACGTGGGATTGGCAACGCAATCATCCACTTCACACCTGCAACCTGGCCGTTTTTGTCACCATTGACCAACCCACCGTCTCCTCCACACTCCCAAGTCCTGAATCCTACCTAGTTGCCTTGTGGCGCTCTTGCAGTCTGCACAACTGCACGTTTGGCTACTAGCATCATCTATACTCTCACTATATTAGACTGTACTCGGTAACCGTGGATTTTCGTGCGCGATGATGGCCTGATCTCGTCGCATCTATCGTGACATGGTCCCATGCGGCGTGGTTGCAGCCTTGAAACGGTCGACTGGATTACCGAGCATTTGCATCTCCGGCCTTTGTTTTATAAAATACGGTCAGGTCCGAGCGTAGGTTTGGTGGCTCATCTTGCCGCAATGCAGTCTCACCACTCGCCAGTCACCAGCGACCACAGCCCTCACATCGGGACCAATGGCCGCAAAAACGGGACGGGCTGGACTGCTGGACGAGGTTTTGGGAGGGCCAGGGTTGCGGAATGTGGGTGTCTGTGCTTAGTGTGCTCCCTAAATCCGGGCAAATCGGCAAATCCTGCTTCGGCCTTCGGATTCTCCTGCCCTTCTCCATAGTGCTTGAATGTTTCGTTGGGTTATTACATTTGCTACTGCACCTTCGCTGCCCTTGCTGTCTGGCTTGTCTCGGGCTCACAACTCTCTCCAACTTCCAAGTCTGCCACATGTTGCTCATTGTTGAAAGGACCACATGTCCTCAGTATATATTAATGTGAGAGGAGCGATAAAAGGTTGTGGAAGTGACAATTACTCCCGCATATCGGTACTAGCCAAAAGGAAGCATCCAACGCCATCTTCCTTGAAGGAATGGAGAAATGGAGAGAGGTCCTTTGGCTGTCGAGACGGGGGATTTGTGGCGCTGCATTCTAATGCCCCATTTCCCCTCCGCTATTCAGGGTCGGCCTTTAATATCCGTGAGACCACACCGAAGTCATTCCGATTGCAGGTAATTATTAACTTAGGAGGAGCTGTACGGTTCCAGTTGTTTAAACCATGAACAACAAGTATCTCTTCCTCGGATCCCTGGGCCTAATTCCTAGGTGATCAAATATATGGTTTCTCCGAGCCCATCAAAGCTATAATGGTGTTGGAAACTCAGGATCCTTGGTTGAGCAACCCAGCATTTGAGGACACGTAATATCAATATGATCTCCGCAGAGCATCGCAATCAAGGCGGACCCAGCTAATCTTTCTTCATTTCAAGGTTCTTACAGACTACGGACTCACTTGAGTATGTAGGGTTCTAGCAGGTACACCACATTTATCCACTGCGGAGTGCAGACATCGTCCACTGTCGAAGCTCCAGCAACAAGTAGAGGGCATAGGAGCACAATATTTCGCTGCCCTTCCTCCACACCACCATCCTGAACTCCTCCATCGGTTCAATATCCTCCGGCCCGTAAGCCCCTCATGTCGCCATTGGCCCACACGGATATCCTTCCACCCTGGCTTTGTCTCGAATCTTCCCGCACAGATGTCAGATGTCAAGCAGGCACAAGACGGTTGAGGCCGCCAAAGGATCACGATGTGCAACTTGTCATGACTTCTGCGAATGACCCATCAACTAAGGAGGCAAGGATATATTGTTATACACTGTGGTATCCGAGACATTGACATCACGGCTCTACGTGTCCTTGCAACCCAGGCACTGCCCAACGGTCCCTCACGCCTCTAGCTTCTTCGTCCTCATCCAAGAAGGCAACTTTACACGCTGTGTCCGCTCACCTCTCCTCATCCGGAAGTTGTGAGTTCGTGTGACCTGGTGGTGGAATGGCACTTACCTAATTCTCACCATCCTCGCCCCTTTCGCGATGCTGAGGACCCAAAAGGATGTGGCCGAATAGGACCACAGGGATGGGGAAGGCATACAACCGTGAGAGCAGATGTTGTGTGAGGATCGGGAGAAGAGGCTCTGCGGTTGTGGCGGTACAAGGGGTACGAGGAGGATTCGATACACGAACTCAGTCCTGGATTGATATCGGGGACTGGGAAATTGATTCTGATCTGTGAGTAGTGAGTACAGTACTAGATAGAGGGGAACTTTCTTGGCTCATCTCACTTACAATACCGGTTTCCCTCGTTTCCAACATGTCGGGCCACGGGATAGATTACATCCATAACCTCATATCGCTCTTCCTGGCGATCAACTTCTGCTTCGTGTATTTGAATTGAACTGGATACCACCGGCGCAAATTCCTGTCACAAGGACTGGTATATCCCTGTGGAATTCGGATGAAACAAGCCATTTTTCGGCTAGGAATCAAAAGGAGGATCAACCCATCCTCGGCCACAACTTCCAGTGTTGAACTCGCTATGCACACGTCCATCGAGTCATTTCATTCCGGACGATAGACACCTGGTGTCTATCGACGATGCGACCCAGCCATCTGGGCAACGAGCCATTATAGCGCTCCTTTCCTTCACGTCACTTCATCGCACATTACATTCCACGATTCAAGTCTATCATTCCGTCCTCAGTATCACCCTCATCAGGTCACCTCTCTTCATTCAACGTCTTCTCATCCAGTAATGGCCTGAATCGCTAGCTAGGTACTACTTGGTTTCTCTACACAGTACCATCCCAATCCGCGCCGTCGCCCCCAACATCACGCCATCCCTCGACGGCTGTACATCCGTCGCACGGTAGATGTATGCGGAACTTCGTGTAACTCCTCAGTGTCGCACTTAAGAGCACCATCGATCTGAACGCGGTTGCGTATCGCACAACGCGAGTCAAGTAGGGAGCAGCGGCCGATGCCGGAGGAGGGGATTGACAGGTCGCGATTCGGGATGTCTGTGTATGGATATTGAACCGGATCTTTTCTTCAACGCATTGCCTTACAGTTTCCTTCTAGCAATTACCCCCCAATGCAGTCGGTTTCTGAGTCTCGCGATCTTGTACCTGATCCCTCGCAAAGCATAATCCTCCTAGATTTCAACGGTGATTATGAAAGATCTCAAAGTTCAGTGTCATCCGATCACGGCACCATCAGTCCTTCATTTCGCGTCTTTGCATACAATCGTTCTGTCGAATTTTGTTGCTGCCTTTAAACGTCGTACGACTGTGGACTTACCTGGGGTTTTGCCACCCAGGGTGTCTCAAAAGTTCCAACGCCATTTGTCTTCGGGTACGCGATTTCTTTTACCAGAACGACCAGTTCTACAAGGAATCAATCTCGATATGCGCCTACTAGCTCGCTTATTATGAGACATGAAGCGACACTGCGGGCAAGGTATCGTCCTTGACCCGGTTGTTAAATAAACGGGATAATAAGCTTCTGCATCTTCTGAATGTAGTAGGAGTGAAAGACGCTAAGTGTGCATGAACGTCTGGTCCAATTCGTATTGGGTCATGTGTTTGGCTGCCTTAAAACCATCGCATTGGATACAAGTGTGGGTGATAAAAGATGCGTCTGGTATTAGTTGTCTGACCACAGATTCCGCCGCTATTAAGCTCGAAGACCAGATCATGAACGAGAGGAAATGACATTGTCAAACTCCAATGAGGATGTGCAAAGAGGGATAGACAAAAAAGATCGAGAATTGCGGGCAAAGGGGACGCAGATCCTCATCATACCCAACGGCCAACACTGAATATCAGTGGCACCCAATCGGATGAAATGCAAGAGGCGTATATCATATCTGAAGTTTCTTTGCTTTTGCTATCAACTCTCAGTCCTTAAAATAGTTGTGCATTCCTCCGGTTTCTTTAGCAAACCCATATTTCGGGATGTCTTGTTGGTTTCAGCCGAGTCTCGAATCTACAAATGGGATGTTATGTTAACCCTCCATGACAACTCCAGAAGCCTAGTATGATCAGATGGCTTCTACTTTGCCCTCTGTGGCGCATCACCTATTCATATATATCTCCCCACCGGTTCACGTTCATAAGGCCACAGCCTTATCCTTCCGTTGCCTTTTTGCTGGCCCTAATTTGCGGCGGGGTGCTACCCGATTGGATATTCAACATGCTCCTCGAGATGATGGGACTACACCGCTGCATTGGTTGCCGCTATGGTGCCGAAAAACATTTGCGGACGTCCGCGAATGGGCCCGTTCCGTCCCATGCGGCCTCAGTCGACGTCCTAGTATTCTAATGCCGACGCGTAAGTCCCTAGGAATTTGATTACTTGCGTGCTCAGAGGAAGAACCGACGGCTCCCACCCTCTAAAGAGGGATCCAGCAGAGTCCAATTGGATGGTTAAGTAGCAGGATGAATCTTGCTTTTGTCCCCCTGTCTAGAGCCGCCAAACACTATACTATTTCTAAGCCATTGCGTTGGCTATAGTAACTATGTCCTCGGAATTAGTCCCTATTCTACCTAAACAATGGAGAAGGGCGGGGTGGTTATGCTGAGGATAATTATTACGACCTGCAATCGATCTCCAGCTCCTATTCTCAGTCGAATCTGACCGAGCGAGACTAGAGGCTTTCGCGGAGGGGTCGATGCACCTCCACAACGGAATGAGCCCTAGAGCAACCGTCGAGAGATCTCATGCCAGGATGTCGTCGTACGTCGGACCAGTCGAATGCCCCGTCGGTCCTAAGCCTAAAGGAGGGTTTGGAAAAGCCATAGGAGAGCTGGTGATGTCCAAAAACCAATATCAATACTCCGACATCCAGGAGATGTAAATCCGACTGTTGGCTTTGGACAAGTCAGCAGACAAGATGTCACGGATAGAGTGCTCGCTGCAGGTCGTTAATCGTGCCGAACTCGACCAATACGAATACAAAGCTTTGTCTTGTGCTTGGGGTGATGATGACCCATTCGGACAAAACAAATGTCGAGTATCCGCCGCGGGGAAATCTATGAAACCTCCAGTCGCAGATTATGAGAAGGATGTCTCAGATGTCTACATCGAGTTTGTCAAGCACTGTGTCGACAAGACAGGGAGGTTGGACACCATCTGCCGCCATTGGCCCCTTCCGATTAAGAAGCCTCGGTCCCGAGGGGTGTCCAAGAAGGGACATAGAGTCAGAGAACCAGTTGCAGTATACGAGCCGATGCCATCGTGGATCGGAATGCTTAAAGATTCGGCATATGGGTCCCCTGGGAAATATACCGGCAGACGCAATGGTGATAGCCTCGTCGGACGACCATTCAAGCGCGTGTACACTGCTAGCAAAGGACATGATGCTGACTGCTTCTTTGAAGAGACGCAAATGCTGGAAGACCAATTGACTGTGCAATTGAATGGGACTGAAACCAACAGAACAACTTCAAAGTCACCGCAGGATACTGGAGAAGTCAACAGTAATGTGAGCAGATTCCGATGACGATCAACGCCGCCAATACCACAAGTCAAGTTCCAAGATAGAACAGACACACTCCCTACCATACCGTCCACTCAGAGTGCTTTACTCATTTTCAATGGCATTTTAGTAGCTTGGGGAATAGAGCTCGGGCGGATCATCCTTATCTCTCCTCGCGTTTCGGATGGCACCATTCAGCGAGAATGCCTTCATCTTGCCGGGCTCGAAAGCGACGAAGATAACATGGGCCATGAGACGTTCTACGAGGGTCCTGTTCCCGTCCCCGAACGACTATGGAGGACTTTAGTGGCCGATCGAGACCCCAACGGGGACAATCCAAGCCGATTGTACCGACGTGTATGCGATGCAGTTCTGCATCAGCGAGGCCTAACGACGATGTCAATACCACAAGTATCATGAGGGCGACAGAAACCCTGGACATGGTTCTGGAATATCTGAGGCGAGTGGAGTCGGTGATTTGGAACCGCAAGTTCTTCGCTTGCAATACCGAGGACAACGACGACCGCAACCATCTGTACGGGTTCGGATCGGAGAAGATGGAGATAGGAGACAGAGTCTGCATTCTTTTCGGCTGCTCGGTACCGGTCGTTGTGAGGGATTCGAAAGATCGGGAATTCTTCACGCCTGTCGGCGAAGGCTACGTCCATGGGAAGATGGATGGCGAAGCGCTGGCCTCGATGGATGACAACGAGCTAAACAAGAGAGAAAAGTCTTTGAGGATTCAATGAAAATGTGCGTCAGGTGAATCGGGCATCCACGTTGTCATATCTGATCAGAGGCTATAGCTTAAGAATGCGAGCCTTGTTGCCGAACTGTCGGGCCAAACTATGTCACGCCTATCTGTATTCTAAATATAGGGTTGCTTGTTATCAAAGAGTTGAACTCGTTTGAACATGTATGATACGAACTATTACCATTTTACTAGATGATATACATTTGTAGATGATTTATAAATACGAAAAGAATACGATACGGTCCCTATTGGGAGTTTGGTGCGATACAACCCATCCATCAGCAGTTGGCAGATATAAGAGATAAATTCGTTTGATTAAAATGCATCCCGAGTGAAATAAATTGGATGACTGGAAAGGGGATCGGTAGGCCGTAGGCGTCGAATACCTTAGATTATTACCTAGGTTCGCTTATATCCTTTCTAAAGATATAGAAATACTCTTCTATTCCCTTTAGTTGAATAAGTCGATACAATTACCTTATTCCGTCGTCTAGAGGACATCAAAGGTAGAGGATTATCAAGTTCTTCCCCCCAAGATGGCGTCTAAGTTCAAGAAGCATGAATGAAATAGCTTGATATGAAAAACAGTCTAGATCAACAATGGAGATCTGCTCACCTATCAAGTTGGTCCTTTGCCAGTCAAGCACAGCATTATCCTACTCATTTCTACGGTCACCAGTGCACATATTGCCAAAACGGGCGTTGAATAAACCAGCCATCCCTCAATGGAAGGCCGAGCCTTCATATTCCATATCATGCCATACCGTACATATGTAGACAGCGCAGCGAACCCACTCGAAGAAAAAAATGGAGTGAAACCCATCATTCAATCGCTCGAAGGCAAAAGCTAAAAGCACTCATTGCTAGACGCCGCTCATAAGCGGAAGTTTTCGAAAGGGAACATACGCCTCGTTGGAATTCATTAACCATCCGTACCTCCGTCCATGGAGGCAGCCATTGGTCATGTCTCCAGCCATGAGGCTGCATTATCACCTCGTTCAACCCATCCCCGTAAAACGCCGTCGGCTTTCCTGCCATCGTTGCGAAAATGCAGATTATGAGGTAGTGCCAGCATCAGCACCGCCGCGACCCCCCGGCGCACTCATGCCTCTTCCTCTTCCAAATCCTCGCCCACGTCCCCGGCCGCGACCACGACCTCGGAACCCTCCGCGCGAATCAACGCTGCCCTGTCCAAACGTCTCCATATTCCGTCGGCGTTCTTCAGTCCGCATATCTCGGACGTCTTTCCTCTCCTCGCGGTCTCGCCGGTCCGAACTCAAGTTGTCGAAGAAGCTTGAGCCCTTGTCATAAGCAGGCGCCGGGGGAGGAATCGTAACGTCATCAGACTTCGTTTCGCCCTCTGTTCCGTTCGTCGACTTCGACTCGCCGTTCTCAATGGTAGAGTTCGCATTAATAGGACTCTCACCAAGGGGTGACCCTGTAGCAATGGCCTCTTTGGCCAAGTCGAGCTTGCTGAATTTCTTGTTTGCGCTTTCAAAATCAAAGTCGGGAGTGGTCTCAATCTTTGGACCTGGTACATGATGGCCGCTCGGACCACTGCCGCGTCGAGCACCGCGTCCACGGGCCGGGAATGTTGATGGTCCAGTAGAACCTGTGACTTGTGATCTTGGATCGCCAGCGGCTTGAGCAAGGATTTTTTGACCCGGCGCAGCGGGAAGCTTGGCCATGGCGGCGGCAACGGCCGCTGTAGCTGCAGCGGTTGCGTTCTGGTATTGTTGCGTCGCTGTAGCAACTGCTTGGCTAGGTTGGGTGGCGGGTTTCGTAGACTGTGTGACAGCAGCCGGAGGTTTGGCGACCGCACTAGGTATTGGGACCGCGGGAACTATGCGGTTACCTTTCGGCCCCGTGGGGATTGTCTTTGTCGGGGCGGATGGTTGAGCAGGAGCTTGAGCCGTAGGTGCCTGAGAGGGAGCCAGTGCAGATGTAACATCAGGCTTTGACTCAATAGGCGGCGCAGGTGCTTTGTTCGGCGGCGCTTGTGAAGGAGTAGGCTGGGTAGGAGTACCTCGTCCCTGCGGTTTTCTAGTTGCAGCAGGCCTTGGTTCTGATGGCTTCGATGGGGCATTCAATTCGGCCGGCTTTGTTTGTGCCTGCGTTGCCGGGCCCGCAGTAGCTTGCCTAGACGACGGTCCTTGATCTGGTTTCTGGCCCTGCAAATCTTGCTGAGCCTGCTGCTGTTGAGCTGGAGCCCCGGGAGGTAGTTGCGAGGGCTGGTTCGGGAAAGGTCCCGGTGGAAAACCTTGTCCTGGAGGGGGATACCAACCAGGAGGTGGAACTCCAGGCGGGGGGGCTCCATACGGCATGCCTGGATATCCAGGGAAGCCACCAGGACCACCAGGACCGCCCTGGAACCCATCAAAGGGGGAGCGATTGCCGGGAAACGGAGGATATCCATAAGGATTCGGAAATGGAGGCGGAGAGTTGAAATTGTTAGGCGGGGCTTGTTGGTTCGATGGCGGCCCAGGTTGCTGTCCCTGGAGTTGTGATGGACGGGCGGACTTGACAAGTCAGTACAATTCATCCTTGATAGTGGATTACAGGAAAGACAAGGTATGTTGCTGTTTCAGAAGGAAGGCAACGGTTCTTTCAACATGTGTGATTCAGTCGAAATAAAAATCCGTATTTTCATCATAGTGCATTGAAGGTGCTTGGGAGACGGGCTGACTTACTCCGAGGATAGCAGGGTCGTTGGGCACCTGGGGTGGCGGCGGCTGAGGTTCTTTAGGCGCGTCTTCAATTGACAACTCCTTCACATCACTGCCGCGGAATACGATGTACTCGTATATGGCCTCCATTGGAGGCACCTCGTCGACTCCATTCCGCCGCCCTTCGGTGCCAAATGATCTGACATTCTCTAGGGCGACGGTATGTTTGTCTGAGTTGATCTCATGAAGCGTCCCTCGATAGCTAGGTCGAACCGTGAGCTAGGTACACTCATATCCGGTAGCATACTGACCGTATATCGCTCTTCGATATCAGCGAGATCACCGATCTGTGCAATTGAACCGTTAGCGTTTGTATTGAGCTTTTCAGCTGTCGCGAGGTCCACATACCCGATGAATTCTGACATCTTGGCACCTTGGGTAGGTGCAGGATGTGAATGTTTTGATGAGAGGAGTATGGAAGAAAAAGGGATGAGGTGTCGGAAGAAGGATTGAGATGTGAGAGAACAGTAAAGAGAGAGGAGGAAGGGTGGATGTTTGTGGGAGGGAGATGGGAGATGGGAGATGTGGTTTGGAGGAATTAAGAGGATGAAGAGACTTTGCAGCTGCGCACAAGAAGAAATGATTCGGCGAAGTTGGAACGAAGCTTCCAGATCACGTGAGCATTCCATCCTGCACGTGCAGCTCCCTGCCTCCCATCCCTTCCAATTCTCCAACACACGGCCACAAAGGTGGTTGAATCTTGATACGTGTACAGAATAGGATGCGAGTACTTAGCATTGGGGGTGAACCTGTATCCCTCTTTTGAGCTTATCCACCTTGGCATTTCTTGATTTATGTGAATCATGACGACCGAATCCTCAAGTGCAAATAGTCCTTCAGAAGTCAAGTTGTATGAAACCATCGAGAACTACGATTGGGGTTCGGATCCGGAATTCAGTGGTGGTTTGCAATCCATACTTCAATCAGCCCAGTCTCCAGACCATGCCACGGATCTTGAATCGCGGGCTAAGTGTTTCTATCTCTCAAGGTGCTTAAACCGTGTCCATACGCCAAGACGGTTGCTGAGTCGGATATAGGAAGCATGGCGTCAGGATAGACGTCAATGGATACAAAGCTTGGAAGAAGCAACAGAAAGGAACTACAGCACAAGAGAATGGGATTGAATTAGGGAATGGTACGGAATCGGCCAAGGAATCTTCTGCACCTCCCGCGGAGACGCAGAACAATGACTCTGGGGCACAAGACGACTCTACTCCTGCTGGAGATGCCCCATATCCAACCTCATTCTCCGACATCGTGGAGTTGATCACGTCGGGGAAGCCAATACCGGGTATCAAGGATATTCCGGATACAATTCTCGAAGGCCAGGGCACGCAACCGTCGGCAAACAGACGAAAGAAGCCATGGGAAAAGGATGTATCCTAGTTGGCACACCATTGGGAGCTGCGCTCTCACGTAGTTTACAACTACCCGGGATAAAGTGCCTACAAAGTGTGTCTGCTGATGGATCGGGAGAGAGATGGTGTGTTCCTGCCTGCATCGGTCCGTAGGTTTTCCCTGTCGGACAGCTCTTGCAGTGAAGGACCTATCGCCATCCTCGGAGGGTTTCCCCTTGAGATATTCGTAATTCGCGGCCTTCAAGCGCTCTTTGCGTCTATGCAGGGCTTTTCGAATCGACAAAGTCGCCCTCGCAAGCCATTCGCCTCTTAGCGTATTAATGAGATACTCACATGGAGATGTGCCACGGTGCATTACTTCGAATGGCGACGAGTTCTAAGAATGATATATTGTCACCCAATTCTCTTTGGATGTCTCGTGCTCTCGTCCAAACGTGTCCGTATTTGGCCCACTATGTCAGATTGGACGAGGCCCAAGGCACTTCAAGTTACAATAGGCACGGTCGTTGGGCAAGGATTTAAAGAATCTTCAGTCGAGTATCATATTGGGTACTATTAACATTCTTAGATCCGATGGAGATCGACAGACCATATCAGATACTCCGTGCAATGATGGAGATCGGATGCATCTGGCGATGGCGTGTAGCTGAGTGAGTTGACAGGGATCCGAATTTTATTTCCTTTTTCGCTGACCGACCCGGAACTTCACGATCTAATTTTTGGACTGCTAACTGGCCAATGTTTTCATGGACCAGTTCTACGCACAACCACATCGCAAATGGCCTCAGGCGTTTCATCGAGAATGGACGATAAGCATTCATACAGGCGGGCTGGGAATCCATAAGAGTCATCAAACATGATTGAGATACTATTACTTACCTCTTCACTCTTGATCAACCGCCACGGAGGGTCGACATTCGCCACATAGTTTTGTCCCTTGGTTTCTTCGCTTTTGATATATCTGTTCGACGAATCCATTCATTCCTCCTGATTTTCATATTGTTCCTTACCGTCTATCGTTTGATAGTGCGAAGATGGCCGACTCCCCCAAACTTCTGTTCATTGACTCGTACGACTCATTCAGTCAGAACATCGTTGCTCTTCTTTCTGACTCGATACAAGCCGACATCGAGATCATTCAAAATGACGACGAGAGGTTTATTACGGAGCACGGAAGCATCAGGCATGACCATTTCCGCATATTCCTTCAATCGTTCGACGCAATAGTCGCTGGACCGGGACCAGGAAATCCGACCAAATCGGCCGATGTTGGTCTAATCACCGCACTTTGGGATCTCCCACATCAGTCGCTACTCCCTGTACTCGGAATTTGTCTTGGGTTTCAATCGCTGGGGTTTCATTTTGGTGCCAACGTGCGCCGGCTTACGCACCCTCGCCATGGAATCATCCAGAACGTCGCCCACACCAAAGAGGACATATTCAAGGGCGTCGAGAACGTCCAGGCAACCCAATATCATTCACTACACGTCGATCTTGGATGTACCAATTCCACATGGATACCATTGGAGACATGTCCATCCTTACTCCCCCTAGCTTGGATCCTGGACGACGCCGAAAACGGAGCGATTTTGATGGCCCTGAAACACATGAAGAAGCCATTTTGGGGAGTTCAGTATCATCCCGAGTCGATCTGTACAAACCCAGAAGGTGGCAAGATCATTTCAAACTGGTGGTGGGAAGCTAAAGCTTGGAACGAGTCGAATAGAAGACGACGGATCGACTCTCCGATGTCGTTTTCACCTCTGGAGCAGCCTGCACCGGACATTCCGGATGACCTGGGAGAAGGGAGTTTACTATTACCACTGTCTATTCCGGTCAATGGCAAACCTTCAACCTTCCATATCTCTTCGAGTGCATACTCGAAGAGTCTCGACCAGTGCGGTTGGACCGTACAAACAGCCTGCCAGGCGCTCGAGGCTTCCGACCGCGAGCTGATAGTGCTCGAATCCTCCAACACAAAGGTTCTGACCGGTAAATACTCCATCATTGGGCTAATCCTGGATGACACGATCCGCATCCATTACTTTGCAGCCTCCCACATGCTCCAGATTCGAGATGGCCAGGACCACACCATCTTCGAATGTGTGGTCGACGATGCTTGGGCGTACTTCCGCGAATTCATGAAAAACATCCAGGTGTCCATTGTAGATGCCGGCGCTGTTCCTTTTAGTGGGGGGTTGATGGGGTTTATCTCGTATGAGGCGGGGTTAGATACGATTGGGATCACCCCTTCGAGTTCCCCTGATGGTCAGCCGCCCTCGGACATCGCTTTTGCGTTTGTGACGAGGAGCGTTGTGTTCGATCACACCCAGAAAAGAATTGTCGTGCAGAGCATTGGCGCGGAGGATGAAGACTGGGTGCGCAAGACTTCTGCTCTGCTCAGCAGTATGGATTCAGACACGGCTTCCCCTTCTTTTATGACCCCAGCCCCGACAGTTTCCGTGCAATACTCCCCCGACCCGAAAGAGTATTGCGATAAGGTTAAAAGCTGCCAAGAAGAGATTCGGGCCGGCAATTCATACGAGCTGTGCCTGACAGATCGGCAGATCTTGGAGTTCGATGGCTCTTGTTCAAATGACAATCTGCCGTGGACTCTTTACAAGCAAGGGGCCTTCCACAACCCAGCGCCGTTCTCAGCATACATTCGTCTCGGACCCCTAGACAGAGGGTTCAACATCCTCAGTTTCAGCCCGGAGAAGTTCCTGTCTTGGAACAGGGAAGGGACATGCGAGATGCGGCCTATTAAGGGCACATTGAAGAAGACTACAAGCGACGGGCGAAGGTTGACATGCGCCGATGCCGAGGACTTTTTCCAGTCACCTAAGGAGCGAGCGGAGAATCTAATGATCGTCGATCTTATCCGTCATGATCTACACGGCGCTCTCGGCGCTGGCAACGTGGAAGTGACTAAGCTCATGGGTGTTGAAGAGTACGAGACGGTCTACCAGCTCGTGTCAGTCATTGAAGGCAAATTCAAGCAGCGTACAATGATGGCTGAAGCTGTCTCGAGCTCTCCAACGGACACCCGACCGCTACTGGCCATTCCATCGAGGCGACTCCGCGAAGAAAGTCTCCAGCCTCGAACCCAACGTGCTGCGTCCGGCGTCGATGTGCTCGCCTGCTCACTCCCCCCCGGGTCCATGACTGGCGCACCCAAGAAGCGCTCCTGTGAACTTCTGCAGTCAATCGAAGGGAACCAGCCTCGCGGAATCTACTCCGGGGTGCTCGGATACATGGACGTTGGTGGTGGAGGGGCGTTCTCGGTCGTTATTCGGAGTGCGTATCGCTGGGATGGTGATGCCGCAAGATGGCACATCGGAGCCGGAGGCGCGGTGACAACATTGAGCGGTCCCGAGGACGAGTACGCGGAAATGGTCGCGAAGAGGGAAGCAGCGTTGTTGATGTTCAAGGCGATCAAGCGGTGAGCTGGAAGTGACTTGAGGATGTTATGATTGGGGCTATGTACGATACTGGCATGGAGCAAGGAGTTATGTCTGGCGTGGATATTGGAGTTGGTCCGAAGGTCTCCACACATTCAACAGTTGATATTGGGTGGAAACCATGATAAAATACGGCTTCAACGCTACAAGATGTAAATATATATATGCATCAAGGAGATTCCATTCCTCTCATGCCTCTAGTGTGACTGTAATCAAAGAAAACAATCAGAATAGCAGCAGACAGTGCGTATCGGGCGGAGGTGTGGAGGCGCAAGTATCAGGAACAGCGGCTCTGTCAACATGCATTTTTTTTGTTGGAATGATGATGGACGGAGTGCGTCCAAGACTCCAATTCCTGGAGCATCAGCCAGCTGTACCTGAGATTGTTGAAAGAAATGGTGCCATTAACTGCCCATGGCAAATACGAGATGGCGTCCAATATGGAAACTCAGAACAGAGAGCGTATAATAAGAATCACCGCGTTCCTTTTGTACATTCGACGTTGTCGCGTAGGTGGGAAACCATCGCAGTCATACTATCAGGTATCTCAGCTCATTTTCCCACCGGCCCACCATATCTTCGTGATCTAAGGCCAGAGCAACGAGAAATCCGGACGGAATAATCAATTCTATCCTCAAAACTCAAAAGGGGTGTCAGCAAGTTCTATCAATAATCATTTAAGATTAATGCCGCACAACGGAAGAGTTTCGTTTGGACACGATCGTATTCTGCTACGTCAACCAACCCATCACACCTCAGTCTGTAGGGTGCATCGCCAAGGCGCGCCGCCACGCGCCATGGCGATCCCTTCGTACCCCCTTTTCCTACTTTTTTCCCATTTCCATGGCGAAGAATGAAGAATTGATGATGACCCGAAGGCCGAAGAGTACCTAGCGTGGGCCATGACCCCTTGCAGAGTGGTAGGCTGGTAGCCTTGCACAAGTTGCACTTTGCAGACACTGTTGCGCCACAAGCCTTAATTACACTCCGACTTGTGCTCTTCAGGTTAGATCCAACAGTTAGTGGGAAGAATCAGGGAAAGCGTAGATTTGCTTGGGATTCATGATTCATGATTAACATTACCTGGCTAGGGAGGGTGGCTTCTCACAGTCACATCCTTATCCGCCACGAAACATGGTCTTCTCTCTTAAAGTCTCAATACGATACGGATTGGGAACCGGCTCAAACCAAAGACACCAGACGGCGTGTGGGCCGTGGTTATGTTTAGCGTCACATCAATAGCTTGGAGGCTGAAGTGGAGAGGGTGAGTTAGTGACGGCTTGAAGCGTCGATCGTAAGGCGGCATAGAAGTATAAATGTGTTTGTTTATCCCTTCGCTTGCTTGTCTGGCAGCATTTGACCATTGGGAATTTTGAACTCCACACTGTTTGTCCGAGTCACTCGTTCACCCTTCCTACGAAGTACTTCTTTTAATACTTTCGCATTAAAACTTCACTTCCCAGGCTCTACCTACCTTTCTCACTTCCAAGACTATACTTCCCACCCCAAAGTCTATATCTCCCACCCCATAAGCCATCATGCAGTTCAAGGCCACTCTCCTCACCACCGCGCTCCTTGCGACCAGCGTCGTGGCCGTCGCAGAGCCCGCGCCCCAAGTCACCGGTTTCAATGTCGACCCGGCCTCAGTACGTCCCCAACCCTTCATGCGTCTCCGCGAACCCGCTCACTAACCGCTCTCTAGACCTCCGCCTTCCAATCTGAACTCTCTAGCTGGATGGAATCCCTCACCGACGATCCCGCGTTCACCTCCTTCGGCAAAGTCATTGCCACCGGCGTCCCCTCCTCGGTCCTCAACAACCTCCTCGCCGACCCCAGCGCCGCCGTCGGACAGTTCATGGGTGATACCGCCCCCCCTGCCTGGTACACCGCCTTGCCCTCCTCCGCCCAGAGCTACATCCAGAGCATGGGCGACGCGCAGATGTCAATCTTCAACAAGTATTCCGGCGGAGCGAGCACGACCTCCAGCGGCGGTTCCAGCAGCGGATCGGGCAGTGCCAGCAGTTCTGGCAACGACAAGAACGATGCGGCGAGTCAGGCTATTGGGTTCGCTAAGGTCGCTGCCGCTACGTTGGCTGTCATGGGATTCGGCATTGCGATGCTCTAAGGGAGAGGGGACATCGATACATGCACTTCAGCGGTATGCGCCGTATATAAGGATGGGTTAACCGCGTGTAGGGACAATTCACAACTTTGAAGCTGCTTTGTTGTTGCTTTTCGCTCGGCTGTCTTGTGTTTTGAGCCAGATCAATATACCCGTAATAGCAAATTGGATCACTTTTCGTATCCACAAACATAATAAGTAGAACTGTTGCTGTGTATGATGTGGTATATATCGGTATTGATTTCATGTTTATCGACAACACCTGTCCGCGCTTGGCGCGCTCGCCTGCGCCTTCCAAATTCAGCATGAGGGCACTATCAATCTTGAGAGTCCATGTTTTGGCTAATTTAAGCGAGCTGATCGACTATCCAATTTTGCACAACTGGAAACTACGTGTTTGATGCCCCTCCATGGCTTCTACATGCTTCTTACATGGCTACTCACGACTCAAGCCTAATTAGGTGGTTCCAAGGACGCCGCTCTCAGCGTCGAAGGCCGACGAGATGCTGGTACAGCTTCACTACTGAAGTTTTGAAGATGGAGCCTACGTACATTCAGAAGGGCGGTATCGCAGCAATTTCACAGGATCACATCAAATGCGACATAGATAGAATGATCTGATATCATTGTCCTCTGCCTATCCGTTTAGTCATACCCCAGCGGTCATATGCTCGGTAGAGCCGAGACGGAAGGAAGAGAGGAAACTATAAGAATAGCCCATGGAGAACCGTATGAAGGAAATCGGGTAATGAGAAAGAAGGTAGGACCGGCCTTAAGGAAAGGCATAATGCTCTCGATGTTCAGACAGACGAACGATTGGTGATCGATCGTCGTGAGTCAGACAAGGGAGCCAGCCTTGGTTGCTGATGTTTGATACAGGTGAAATCGTGCATCGCATCTGCATGTCATGACAGACCTGAATGAAAACATCATACAAAGAGAAGGAAACTCGTGGAAATTGGAAACCCATCACCACCCCCGAACCGCGTTGAAAACTCCATTGGATCACTTGGACCTGTCACTCCGAGACTCCATCCTCCACTTCGATACTCATCATCAGCTTGAGTCGTTTACGCCATTCGGTGTAGTTTGATCAGCCTTTAACCGCCTCATCGGGGTCGACATTGTTTTCGCGACACGCGGTCTTGAGACGCTCGTTGTCGGTCTTGAGACGGTCGACGGTTGATGAGAGTTCCGCGAGGGCTTGCTCGGTGAGGAGCTTTTCGAGAGTCCATTTCTCGATATTCTGCTGCTCGGCATCTCTGAGCTGTTGGATGTATTGGACCGCGCGTTGAAGGATGGAGCCCTTGTTCTTCTCGCAGCCTGGGACGATCTTGGACAGCTCATTGATGCCTTCGTTGATGGTCTCTCGGCGACGGCGTTCCACTGGCAGTCATTGTTAGCCATCGTTCCTCGGATTACTGTCATTGACTACATATAGATCACTCACCCTCCTTGTGGTTATCGCGGCGAATCCTGTGCCATTCCTCCGACCCGACTTCTGGCTTCGGCTTATTAGGGTCGTGAGTCGGCGTCACGGGGGGATTGCTAGCGGAAGCCGCGTTCGCACCGCCATTCACCCCAGCAGGTTGGTTCGCTGTCGGGGTCGAAGAACTCGCGTTCGCGCTCGTCGGAGTACCGCCGTCCAGACTGAAGTCGAACTTGACGTCGGGCGCATTACCAACGCTAGGCGGGTGGCTCGCCGCGAAGAGCGCGTCGGTTGATTGCGGCACGTTCATCGAGTAGTGAAGAGCTGCGCTGGCGGTGTCTGACGCACTTGCAGTAGGGGCAGCCCCGTTGGGACCACCGGGAGTCGAGGACTGGTCGTGGGCAGTGTTGTGTGCCTGAAGCGCGGAGAAGTCGGCGCTGGACATGTCCCCCAGATCAGGGCCGCCAGTGTTGTTGAAAGCCGGATCAATTTGGGATGCGGCCGTGATGTTATTACGCGCATTCGGAGCAGCTCGAGCGGTCTCAGTGTCCTGAGCGGCTCGCTTGCGTTTGTTCACGCCAGACATGGTGAGACTCTCAAAAAGCGTATTTGCGTAGTGTAAACGTCAACCGGTTGTAGGGTTGATGATGAACAGCGGAATTTGAGCTTCTATATGCATCGTCTTGTTAGCGATCCGGGATCTCTGAACAATGGATTGTTTCCTTGGAGGCGGAAGGTAGAAGGAAGCTTGCAGCCGCCACGTAACGCGTGATCCGATTGTATGAAAGGAGGGAATTTAGGAGACAAGAGACAGGGAATAGTACTCATATCGGGACTTGAAGATGGAGTTGTCGCATGCACGCTGCAAGCAAGGTACAAAATCAGGATCAGAACAGTTGAAGGAATGACGTTGATCGACGGAACAGAACGAAGGACATGACTGAATAAAAGGCATCTGAGAGAACAGCGACATCGCTCAACGATCCGAACAGAGGTCGGAGAGCAAGCTGACAACCAGTGACACGACAAATGAGATGGAAATCCAATGGAAATCCAATGGAGTGAGCGGCAAGGCAAACTGGAGGATGCCACAATGGAAAACGATTCGACGCGTTGTAGAAGAGGGCTCATGCGACCAGAAGGACGATTGTTTGACCCTTCAGCAACCAGGCGAAAGGAGAGGCATGAACTTACTTTGGTGTCGCGGGAGTTTGGATGGTTCAGGTGGATGGCCGAAGTCACGTTGGGATCACGTTCTTGTGAGGTTGAAGAGAAGTCAAATGATTTAAAGGGCACGTCCCTTTCAGGTGGAGCGATGCCGTCGGGTAAGCTTCGGATGAGGCTGGAGCACGTGATATCCGGCTCGGAATGCGGTTTTCGCGTTAGTAGACTCGGGAAAGATAAAAGAAGTAAATGGGATCGCGAAGAACGGGTTATATCGCGTTGGAAAGCGTGGAAAGATGTCCTGATCGAACCTATCCCGAAAACGCGTTAATATCGGCGGTGATGGTGTGGATGAGAGCGGACGAAGAGGAGGGCACGTGGGGAGGAGGTCACGGGAATTTAAGTAGCAGGACTGGCAGGCGCTGACCAGGGTTGCTCGGCATCAGCAGGGGCTGGGAGAGGGTTTTCGGCCCAAAAAAGTTTAGTGTACAATCCACTATTCACTAGCGCCAAATTGCATGAATTGTGTTTCGGTGGACCTATTATGCCAGATGTGTATATCTTCAGGGGTCTGGGATTCCGCTCAATCTCAACGCCTTCAAGGCTATTCCTGAGTATTTCTGCAAGAACTGAAGCGATAAATGCGAATGATATGAAATTCAATGCTTTAGAATTGCCTAGTCGTTGCTTTGGAAAGAAAGCGAGCTCCTCTCCGTTTTCAAAACTCGGATCCTCACAAGACGGCTACCAAAAGCTCGTGACTTTTTTTCCACTGTCATGTGCACCACAGTCCACACCACCAGTGTCCGAACCCTCCTTGAAGACTCCATCCAATCAGGCTCCTAGTCATCCATCCCATAGTGTATGAGTTTGGCTACCAGTATGCCCTCTGTATTCCATAATCACGGATGGTCTCCTTCCCTGAACCATCCTCGGTGTCCCGTGACGCGTCCAGCCTCCTCAGCCAGGTCATGTTGAGAGATAAATGTCCCCCAGTAGTATCAGATATTCGGACCTATCGAGGACAAGGATGCTCGGGGAACAGGGAACACCTTCCGTCTGACAGCTCGCCAATAATGCGTCCTCGAAGGATATTCGAGGTGTATTCCCTATTACTGGTATTTCGTATCAAGGCATCGATAGGCATGTCCCTTTGACCACCTCCAGGCTCAAATCGACCCGCAGTTGACACGGGTGCTCCCGACCTGCCGCCCGATAAATCTCGATGAGGGGTGGGCGTTGCGCGATTGCAGGGTTCGAGACGACATCACGTCGTGACATTTATGGTGCTGATGGGCCGTGTGACCACCTGTCTAGTAAGACATCTTACGACCTTTGTGAAAATACGCTAGAGAGGTCGAAGACTTACCAAAAGGCCGTTAATGTACACAAATCAATACTAGTAGGCAGCCCTTTGTTTGCTCTGATGAACCATGAAGGCGATCCCAGGCATTCCCACGGCCGTGGGATCACGATGCTGTAGGAGTCACGATCGTGTCCTCTCCCGATTCGCGTGTAGAGAGGCTTTGCGAAGCGTAGGTAAGTGCTATTCTCTACGGTAAAGCAATGATTATAAATGGTTGTTAACGATATCCAGGTTATGATTCAGTCCAATCCAAGCCTGACTGGAGTGTCCGCATTAAAGCAACGACTAACCGTCGCTGCAAAGATTGCCCTCTTTCCACTCTCTACCCCTCGACACTACTTAAGACTCCTAAAGGTGATTCATACAGAAAGAGCAAAAGAAATGTGTAAAAGTTCAGACACATGCAGTGATCAGTTGCGAGTGCCTTATGAAAACCGCGGAGTGCAATGCAGTTTTTCATCGGTCATTCGTCACATACCATAAAGTGACCTGGTACGCCTGGTCGGGCCTTGTACCTGGGGCTGGACGATCATCGACTCTGTACTGAGCCGGCGCCCGGCGCCATAAAACCCCAAGTATAGTACTCAGAAATTGGGGATTTAAAGGTTATATAGTCATTTTATTTACCACGATCCGTCCATAGCTAAGGATGCCATAGGTCGACAACGAAGTTTTGAGGATTAGAGTGTACCTATGTATTCTACAGTATGTCCAAGGTCTGAGGGTAATCTACAGTAATCAGTACATCCGAGTTGAGATGAACCTCCAATGAAATAAGACAGTCTTGTCCGCTCGATACGCTGGGAGATCAGCCTTCAACGCCAAAGCAATGCATCCTGGGCCGTACCTGCCCACCCTTCACCGATCCAACGCCTGTGCCCGACACATCTGCCAGTACAACCCCCGCTTCGCCAGCAACTCCGCATGATTCCCCTTCTCCAACACATTCCCACTCCCCAACACGAAAATCACATCCGCCTTCTGGATCGTCGCCAGCCGATGCGCGACCGCCACGATCGTCTGCCCTCCCTCTCCCGCCGCCCGCTCGATCGCCTCCTGAACCAACCGCTCCGAGCTGCTATCCAGCGAGCTCGTCGCCTCGTCGAGCAACAGTAGCCGCGGCTGACGGAGCAGCGCACGGGCCAATGACAGCCGCTGCTTCTGGCCGCCCGACAGCGACAATCCTTTGGGGCCAAGCGGCGTGTTGTACCCCTGCGGCAGGCTGGTGACGAACTCGTGGATTTGCGCTTCCTGACACGCGCGCTCGATGTCGGCGTCGGTCGCTCGCCCTTCTTCGACGCTCAGCCCGACGTTCTCCTTGATCGTGCCTTCGTACAAAGTCGGTTCCTGGCTGACGAGGCTCACGGCGGCGCGGTACTCGGCGACGGCGAGGTCGTTCAGGTTCTGATCGTCCGCGATGATGGCGCCATTGTCGACATCGTAGAAACGTTCGAGGAGGGAGATAATGGTGCTCTTGCCGCAACCTGATGCGCCGACCAGCGCGGCGAATTGCCCGGGTTCGATCTTCATATTGAGACCTTTCAGGACGGGTATATTGCGGGAATTGTAGGTGTAGCGCACATCGCGGAACTCCAGGCCAATGGGTCCATCTGTGCTGGAGAGAGGCCTCTTGCCGATCCAATCGCTGTCATTTTGGTCTGGTCGAAGGCTGATGATCCGATTTGCTGCGCCGGTGGCCTGAGCGATGTTGGGGGCCATGGAGAACCAGACGCCGGCGGCTTGGGAACCTTGGACGACGGCCATGTATACGACGAAAAATTGGATCATGTCGTATTCGCGGGTTGCGAGGAGTTGGCCGCCGTACCAGAAGGCAAGGGCCATACAGGCGAGGTCGACGCTGTCGGAGAGGCCGAAGACAAAGGAACTGGGGATGGCTCGCTTCAGGGCGCGGATGGTGTGGCCTGCCAGCAATTTGTTGTATCGCTCCGTCACGACACCTTCCATAGTTAGGCTAGTAACAGTACGGAACGCGCCGACTGCTTCGGTAGCGAATTGGGAGCTGTCGGCGAATACAGCCGCGTTCATTTGCTCGAATTGCATCTCGAGCTTCACGCGGTAGTAGCCTGCCAATAAAATGGCGGGAAGTATAGCGAATAGCCCAACGAGCGAGAGCTTCCACCCGAAGACAAATGCGATGATAAGACTGCCGATCAGGTTAAACACGGCGATGTAGGCCATGCTCATCTCCATACCTAACAATTGCATGATCTGCGTTGAATCAGTGGTCAGTCTGCCGCTCAGCGTACCAGGCGAATGCCCTTCCTGGTCAAAGAAGGAGATCCGTTTCGTGATCATGTTGACGAAGTATTCCTGTCGGTAGTGGGTGCTGACCACCACTGCTGCTTCGTAGCTGGCCCAGCCAAGCATGCAGTACGCGACGGCGACACCGAGGGATTGGACAAAGAATATCAGGCTCCAGAAGTTGCCTTCGTCGATTAGTTCTTGGCCGAACTTCGTGAATGCGTTGATGAGCTGCGCAAACAACCAGGCCTGGAGAGGATAGACTGCTCCTCCACCCAGTGCGCCAACGATAGTAAAGAGGTAGAGTACCCAGTGAGACCGCTGTTCCCAAAGGAGACGCCCGAAGGTCTTTGTGATGCCCTGTTTCGTATATTTCGCCTCGCCCTCAAGGTCGATTTCTTCAGCGGCGCCGCCACGTATGGCGGATTCCGCCTTGCTCTTGGACCTACGCAACTCTAAATCTTCGCCCGTGAACGCTTCGACTTCTTTGAGGTCGGAACCAGGAACATCGTCCTCGATGGCGAGCTGCTGCGCACGAACAAGGTTGTGATAGATACCCTCGGTGAACTGAAGGAGCTCTTCGTGGGTGCCTTGCTCCACGACCTTCCCTGATCGGACCACGACGATCTTGTCGGCTCGTTTGATCGTGCTGAGCCGGTGTGCAATCACAATCGTCGTTCGGTTCTGACTGACCCGGTCCAATGCTCGCTGAACAATCCGCTCCGATCGAACATCAATGGCGCTTGTTGCTTCGTCCAAGATCAAAATCGGAGGTCGTTTGATGATGCTCCGAGCAATAGCGATGCGCTGTCTCTGCCCACCCGACATCATCATGCCCTGATCGCCGACTATCGTGTCGTACCCATCGGGAAACTGACTGATGAACTCATCGGCAAACGCCTCTTTGCAAGCCTCAACGACCAGTTCCAACTTCTTCTCGCGCGTTTCGTTTTCCCACTGCGTGCCATACAGACCATGAGACACGTTGTTGAAGATGGTGTCGTTGAACAAGAATGGTTCTTGCTGAACCAAGCCGATCTGCGCTCGCCACCATTTGACGTCGACGTCGCGGATCTCGTGAGGCCCAATCTTGATGGATCCGCTGTTAACTCGCACCTGGAGTCTCTCATCGCCATCGCTTGTGTTCATTCCTGGCGGCTCAGAACCGTCGTTCGTGTCCTCAGTCGAAGTTGCAGCTTCGTTCTTCTTTCCAAAAATTTTGAAGGCCTTTTTCTCCGACTTCTCGCCCTGATCACCCTCTTTCTTCTTATCTCCCTTTTTGGGAGGTTCAGGAAGTTCCTGGCCGAGATCGTACCACCGCTCCAGCAAAGCTACAGTGGTACTCTTCCCCGAACCAGACGGCCCAACAATGGCTGTCACTTTTCCGGATTCGAATGTAATATTTAGGGAATCCAGAATCTTTACGGTAGGTCGAGATGGATATGCAAACTTAATATCGGTCATCGTAATGTCATTCTCTGAGGAGACATCTGGCGCTTTCAATCCTGACTGATCAGAGACCTCCGCATCTATTGTCGTGAACAGGATACTCGCTCCCGAAGCGGCTTTTGATATGGCAATGATGGGGGTTGAAACCCTTCCGATGGCAGAAATCGCAAAGACGACCGAAAACAGGACGATGATAATTGACGTAAGATCGTCGACCGTTCCGTTCGTATACAGCTTGACGCCATACCAAAAGGCCAATGCAAAACAGGCGTACATCGCGAAGAACATGGGCATGATCATGAACCCCATGACAGGACTGTTCTTGGATTCATTCTTCCTCGCTTTGAGGAGTACGGCTTCATGTTTGGCGGCAAGACGCTTTTCTGCTCCGAAGGCTACAACGATACGGATGGAGCTGAACACTTCGAAGGCCACTTTGGACGCCAGATCCTGCATCTCTTCGGTACGCTTATGGATCTTCAGGAAGATAGGCAATGAAGCGCCGTAACAGAGAATGATGAACAGCAAGCCAGAACTGATGACTAGCGTGAGACGCCATTCATAGATGAATGAGACGACATAGAGCCCAACGACCAGGGCAATTGACTGGACAAGCATGGTGAGTTGTTGAGAAACACCAAGCTGGATCGTATTGCTCGTGTTCGTGATTCGGTTCGCGACAGTGCCTGGAGAAATTGCATCCATGCTGGATACCGGCTGCTTCAACAGGGCTTGGAGGTAGGCAAGACGCAAAGCGGCGCTGATCCGGACCCCAGATACACGGACCGTGAGCTGCAGATTGGTGAGTAAGTGGTAAGATACTGGGAGTGAGAGGTCGTACCATGGAGATGTAGGAAAGAACAAACTTCCCAATGAACAAGTAGACGAACCATAGGCTAAACACTAGTAAGTCAAGAATCTCGATCATTCCATAGGGTGTAGCTATATCCTTACGAATTCTTGGTAAAGAGTTTCTTAAATGCAGCTTCCGTTAGGGTGTTTCCTGGAGTAGAGTAGGCGGTGAAGTCTCCAACCAACCGGCCTATACACAGTCAACTCGCATTCTTTCTTCGCGAATGCTCGCATTCTTACCAAAGACAATCTGCATCAATGGCAACGACTGTAACTTGGATCAGCGGTCGTCCATCTCGAGAATATTGTCATGTCTGAACCTACCACGCCGACACCAACGGACGATAGCACAGCCAAGACGACAAGGAAATAATCGAGCCCTGTCCCATAGCTCAGGACTCTCTGATATAGCGCGTCAGTTCTAAGACAATAGTTGTGCACTTGCTCAACATACAAAGTAGTTGCCCAGCGATGCGCTGCCCTTCTCTTCCTCTTCCTCCTTTTTCTCCTCATGTATTGAGGCATCGGCATCGTCTCCCTTATCATCAACATTGTCCACCGACATTTTCTCCACTGCCGGCTTTTCTGGAGCCGTTGGTTCCTCTGGCACATGGGAAGCCATGGTGCGAGAATCGCGACGAATAAAGGACAATCACGGAAACAAAACGCGCAAATTGTCGAACTACATGAAATAGAAAACGGTGAAGGAGAGACGGGTTCCCCAAGCAGCAGATGCACCCATCGCTCTAGGGACAGTAAGGGAGAAAAGGGGGGTTGAAATAAAGCTGCTGCCTAACGAAGGTGTGATGCAGTTGGCTTTCGGGGTCTCTTTATTGAGAATTTGAGATGTGTACAACCATTGACTGGTCCGTACACGGGGGCGTAAGACGGTGCATATTACAACTCCACGCAATGATGCACGGCTCGAGGGGTAGACCAGCACAACCGCCGCAAACGCTCCAGTCAATCAGGTATCTGGATGTTGTCGACTCATACGTCGGGTTACGCAAGACATTTATTCTCTTGGCGAGATTTCCGTGAGAGAACGTCCAATTAATTTGCAGGTATTTATTTTCCTCTCTTAGCAGTCGGATTCAACCATATCACTACCGCAACGTTATTGGACGGTTGGATCTCGCCGTCCGCGGGATACGGAAGCTAGCCCTCTTTTGCGGCGATGCAGATTGCGGGGCGCCTGATTTGGGCAATGCGGCTCGACGACATCGTGTGCGAGATCTCTGCAGCTTCGTTCTGGTACGTATGTACTTTGTCGAATTGTGCCTCCATAACTGGATGCACTTTGGAATTCGTCATTGCGATGATCTTCGCGATCAATAATGACTCGACTTTGGTACACCACAGCGGACTGTGAGACCGCACGATGTTTTAACGTCCCATCGCTACGAGCTGAACGTCTGGTCGAGGCAGACTCCACTCGGCACTATGTGGGACTCATGGTTAACTACCGCTCTCACGGAGCTTAGAAGTTAACGCGGAACTGATCTCCAACGTCGGTGACTCAAACTTGACAGTTGACCCCGTTGTTAATAGCTTGAAAGTTGAAAGGCAAGCAATTGGCTTGTTTCATTTGAGCTCGATAGCACGTATCAATGGGCGATTCAATCCGATATCTCATCATGATCCGCAGAGAGTGGTATCCTTTGGAAAGGTCGTATCTTCCTTCAGACGCCCTATCTCTAATACTTCGTACGCCGTACAGACAGGAAACTCAAAGCGGCAGCAGCCACGCAGGCGATAAACGCAATGAACGCGAACGCGCTATCCGCTTGTACCCTCTGACACCGACCCATAATCAAAGCCTCGCCCTTTTTCTCATCCTTGAAAGCGTTGTTGTAGCATCCCCACGACTCAGCCGCTTCTTTCAGGTGGCATCCCCCTGTGAGCAACGGATTGGGATCCTTCCTACCCCTCCTCGCGTCGTCAAGAATTGAACCACAACTCGTCGATCCGAGTTGAACCGCAAGCGCGATGCCAGCGGCCAACAAGAGCAACGCAGCGAGGCCGTCAATCGCCCAGGTGATGATGCCCTCGATCGACTCGATATAGTTGGAGGTTACACCGACGATGGAGGCGAAGATGGCAAAGCCGCCACAGAACGTGGTGAAGGAAATGACCGCGGGGACGGCTCCGACGTATTGTTGGGTGATGAGAGAGGCCGAGAGGCCGACAACGACGCCCCCAGCGATGGACTACACTAACTGATTAGAGGCGATGTTAATGTTAGGGTACATGGCAGAAGGAAGCGGACCTGGAACGGCCGAGCCCAGACTGCTCGTGGCATGGTTGCTCTCCTGATTTTCAGCCCGATACCGGATATATGATGTCGAATGGGTTGCTCGGTGTCGCGTATATTCGTACCAAAGGACAGGTTCGAGGATGAACACTATGGTCAAAAAAGTAGGCGATCGCAAGGTAGAGGAGAGCCAGAAGGAAGAAGCGAACTTCGAAATTCACGAGCAAAGAATCCTTCGTCCTCCTTTATGTCCCGTACACTTTCAAGGAAGCGCCGAGCCGCCGAGCCTCTCACTACTCCCTGGCCACAGCTCCTCGCGGCCTGAAATCAGGATCCTACCCTAGGTCCCCAATTCCTTTGGGATTCAGATGTGCACTCATAATCCCGAGTCATGGGTTTCTCTGAAATGGTTAATAGATCCAGGTCGGAAACGCGCCTGCAAGGTTCGACCTAAGTCAAGGAGAGCAAATCGATTTGATCTTTCACTTCTTTTAGGCTTCTCGCCTGCTCGTGTCCACATCTCTGGGACCTACTAAAATACTAGCGCCGACTCATTGAGGCGTGATGAAACGCTCATTGTAGAGAAACGATGGACCACGATCTGCGATGTTAGACTGGGATTCAAATTGCGGGATTGATTTTCTAAATGCTTGTTCCACTTCCTCTTACTACCTATGTATCTAATTATGTTAGTGGGTCGATCCTTCCTTCGTTCGCGTACTGCAGTTAAATATAACTTTAGCACGGAGCACTTCACCCTAAGTCAACTTCATAAATCATAACCATCTCTGAAG
Organism: Eremomyces bilateralis CBS 781.70; assembly: GCF_010015585.1. NCBI lineage: Eukaryota > Fungi > Ascomycota > Dothideomycetes > Eremomycetales > Eremomycetaceae > Eremomyces > Eremomyces bilateralis. The sequence continues at coordinate 283,557 of NW_022985081.1, forward strand.
TCTGATCGACTGTTGATTGTCGACAAACTCGACAGGATCAAGCCACTCGTTACTAAGATTTTCATTTTTCAATAGTATTGATTTGCAAGGATACCCATTAATAGGGCACTCACCGGAAAAGTTGGGAAATGCGTGGCAACTCTGGTGGCATTGATTTGGCGAGGTTGATTCGCTTGTTGCCTGGTGCGGTCTGAGCTTCGTCGCATGTCGAACTTTAAGCGATATTACAAGTACAATATTGACATTTGACTGCAGGCCGAGTACAGGGCTGCCGCTTGTCCAATACCATATTTGCTTTTGGAAGTCAGAACATCACCTCACTTTGAGTCTGATATTTTCAAGAAGACATCTTAATTTTCCTCAATATGGTAAAGATATGTGAAGGTGAAGTAACACGCAACATCGCAGCGATGAAGTGTTCGAGCTCGATACAGCCTGGCAGTTCAGCTAAGGTACCGCATCCGACTGTAAGACCTAACTAGAAGCATTTGACCGGTAGGCAGCAACGTCTGGAGCAGTTGCTATAAATAACAAGGCACAAAGCGATAAAAGGACCAGTCTGTCATCTGTGAGAATGACGGTTTTGATGAATTTCCATTCAAGTTTTTGGCTCCTCTTAATCAATTGTCGATTCTATCCCGTATCTGCTGTAATAGTCCTCAAATCACCAAATATTTCCGCGGTATCGTACTTCTCTTGATCATGACGGACATCAATGATCCCCAGTCGAACTCGCCCTCTGGTCCGCCCCCCCTCCCCCCAGATTTCCTTACGTCTCCCCCATCTCAGCGGACCACCCTCACACCCATCCACTTCCCCGACACTCCGCTTCCCGGGTACGCCGGCTGCCTCGCCTTCACTCTCGACGGGGTTCTCTCTCCCGACGAATGCGCCGAGCTTGTCGCCCTCGCGGAGTCGCACTCTCGCGCTGGACCAGGGCAATGGGAGCGCGCGATGGTGAACGCTGGCAGCCATGAGATCATGGCCACGGATATAAGGAACTGCGGGAGGATCATCTGGGACGATCGAGAGGTGGTAGCGAGGGTTTGGGATAGGTGTTTGGTTGCGCTGGAGAGGGAGAAGGAGTGGTTGGAGCGGGTGGTGGTGGTGGATGGCGAGAAGAAGGGGACGGCGAAACCGAGCGGGGACAGGGTGTTGGAGTACCTGGATAAGGGATACAAGTGGTCGTTCAGCAGGTTGAATGAACGGATGAGGTTTTTGAGATATGGGAAAGGGGAGTATTTCCAAGGTATATGTTTCTTATCACCGGCCTGGGACTATCATCTTCAAAGCTGACACTGATAATGGCAGCCCATCAAGACGGGCAATACCACACCCCCGATCGCTCAGAAACCTCCCTCCTCACGTTGCAGCTGTACTTGAATGATGCAGAGACCGAGGTTGCTGCTGGCCGAGAGCCTCTTGTCGGCGGCGCTACGACGTTCCATTCTTGGGATCTGCTGCGACACCATGATGTCGTGCCGAAAGTTGGCAGAGTTTTGATCTTCCAGCATCAGATGCTGGTCCATTCGGGAGCCGAGGTCAAGAAAGGAATGAAAATTGCGATGAGAACAGATTTGATGTATAGGAAAGGATGAGACTCCCTGATTATCTACCGCAATGCTTTACCTTTGGTTCGATACTCTTCCGTAACGAGGCATGACTCCTAACAGCACCGCTAAAACGCAGACTGGCGGAAGGACTGAGATGCAGCGGGCTCTTGTCCTGCTTTGTGTTTTCCATCATCTGGAGGAAGAAATTGATGGTCCTGAAGCATACCACCAGGGCGTCGGGAACTCTCAATCATTGCCTGCTTTCGCCTCCTGTTACCTTCCTAAAGACATACCTAAAGTTCCCCCTTTCTATCCCTTTTAATTTAGGAAGCCGATACGATTCTCCGCTTTAGGACTGGGGGTGCACGTCGAAGGCGAAGTGCAATCAACTTCCTCCACCCCGGATGCATATAGTTCTGCAATTGGAGCTTCATAACATTTTCTAACCCCAGACTTCCAGTCAGATTCACGACATGTCACGGTGCCGTGCTTGCCGACTGAATCATTCGGAGGCTCTGGAATGGCGCCGGCAGCAGAAACCCAGCTTTGTTTGCCTCGACATACTACAGCTGAACCTGCTAGAGTATGAGATACGGTAGTAGTGCCGATGGTTAACTAAGTTAGGGTATGCAACGAATAACTTACTATAAACTTGACTAGGTCTTGCTAGATTCCCACCAGAAATACACAACCATCTATTCCCAGTTCAGCACACTAATACTTTCGACACTTCTTCACGGCCTACTTGAATAGCCTCGGAGTGGCCAACACGCCTGCCCATGATAGGCTTGACGAACTCCAAGATGAGATCAACGAAATCCAGCGAAGTTGCCAGCAGTTTGGAGATGAGACCAATGGGAGGCTGGACAATATAGAGACCAAACCCGGGAGTATGAAGATGCAACTAGAGAATATTGAAACTATGGTGCAGTGACCGGTCAGTCAAAGGAAAAACAGTGCAGTATAATGCTATTACGAGAAGGTTGAATCCATTAATTCGAACTACGCACCACACAATTCAATAGCAACCAGGAGACAACACTACAATCATTACTTCCCGAAGGATACGGCACAATAAGGCCATTCTAAAGCCGCATGGCGAGCATTTTAGGCAGGTATCGGACTGCAGGATACCATACATGAGATCATGGATGGTGAGGCATTGAAGTGAATTGGAATGGGCTGTCAGCTTGAGACTCATAATCTGTTGAAACTGATTGTAGAATATGGACACTACTCTGAAATACTTGATGTGGTGAGGAGTCTGCTCCTGAGTTTAATTGAGGGGTTTCATACCGATATCGGAGCTTGGATACAAGTGTTACCAAATGCCTCGTTTCAATTCATCCCAATTGTATAGCAATATCTGTATACTTGAGAGTAGAGAGATATTTGAATTGATTGGGCAGTGATTTTGAATATCTGCTTCTATTTCCGTTATGATGACGTCTTTCGTCCGTCAAGAGTTTCAGCCATTTGAATCCCATCTCAGCTTCTTGTGTTCGCAAAACTGTAAGAAACCATCCTCAAAAAATGAATCCCGACGGAACCCCACTACAGTCACTCCAACCCCCACACTCCGGAGTGACTCCACTAAGAGTCATTATTGATGTTGTGGATTTTCGGATGGATTCTTAGAACACCCACAGTGTCCTCTCCTACTTGTATTTATACTGCCGTAGTTCTCAATTCCTTTGGGTAATTACCTATCCTTGAATTGACCGCGCCATGCCTCCTCGATCCGACGTCCATTATTTCGGGGCTGGGCCCGCACCGCTCCCCACCAACGTTCTCGAAGAAGCCTCCAACGTTCTCCTAAATTACAACGACCGCGGCGTCGGAATCTGCGAAATCTCGCATCGCAGCGCCGATGCCACCGCGATCCTCGACAACGCTAAGGCTGCCCTCGTCACCCTCTACAATATCCCCACCGACGAATATGAGATCCTCTTTTTGCAAGGCGGTGGCAGCGGGGAGTTCAGCGCAGTGGTATACCACTTGGTGAGTTACTGGGTTGCGAAGCGGCAGGCGATCGCTACGGAAGAGCTGCGTCTGGCGGTCGCCGATGGGAAGGCGGATACGGGGGTGGATGTGAATAAGATGGTGATTGAGAGGCTCAAGCGGGAAGTTCATGACGAGTTGAAGTTGGACTATCTAGTGACAGGATCCTGGTCACTCAAGGCGAGCCAGGAGGCTGCCCGGCTAGTGGGTGCAGAGCATGTGAACATTGCAGTGGATTCACGGGTTGCAAATGACGGGAAGTTTGGGAAGATCCCGTCCGAGGAGACGTGGAATGTGGTGAAGAGGAAGCGGGAGGGTGGGCCGGGATCGGCGATGGTCTACTTATGTGACAATGAGACGGTGGATGGGGTGGAATTTCCGGGATTCCCCAAGAGCTTGGAGTCCTATCCGGAAGACGCTGTCGATGACGATGCACCGCTAGTGGTTGCGGATATGAGCTCGAACTTCATCTCCCGACCGATCGATGTGAGGAAATACGCCGTGATCTTCGGAGGGGCACAGAAAAACGTCGGAAACGCTGGCATCACGATTGTGATTGTCCGCAAATCACTGCTACCGCCAGTCGCCAAGATGGCGAGTCCTGAGCTGCTACGGGAGCTGGGTCTTCCTGTTGGCCCCATTGTACTCGATTGGCCGACGATTGCGAAGAACAATAGCTTGTACAACACCCTACCTATCTTCGATGTATGGGTAGCTGGCCGGGTGATGGCCGGACTGGTCCAATCCCATGGCTCAAAAGGCATCGCAGGCCAAGGCGAGATCGCTACCCAAAAGGCGGCGTTGGTATATGGGGCATTGGATAAGTACCCGGCCGTCTACCGCGTCGTCCCCGATCAATCGGTGCGAAGCAGGATGAACATCTGCTTCCGAGTCGGAGGGGAGAGTGCGGAAAAGGAAAAGGAATTCTTGCAAGGGGCTGAACAGCGCGGCCTCACGGGTCTGAAAGGACATCGAAGCGTTGGTGGCATTCGAGCGAGCAATTGTAAGTACTTCTGCCTTGAATTCTGGAAAGAAAGTATTGACTCTCTGCAGATAATGCTGTGTCGATGGAAGCCGTTCAAAAGCTTGTGCAGTACCTGCAAGACTATGCTCAAGCATCATAATGGAGCTTATGGAAGAACAACGAGAAAGATAGACCATGGTGGTTTCAACACGTCTGATGATTGCATCACAGGTATTCGAAGGCGATCTTCTGGGGTTCAAAGAGTTATGCCAATTCCTGAAGGTAAAAGGAATACAAAGCAAGCAAATGCCGAGTATCATCTATTCAAGGGTTTCTATCAGTCCCATCACTCCCATCTCGATGTCCTATCTCGTTCAACCTGCTCGGGTATCGCGTGCCGTCTTGGCTAGTCTTAATAATAGTAGACTATGGATTCGGAATTTCGGATGAATGAGTTTTTTGCTAATTATATCAACAAGAGGAGAAGTTCAAGCGTTGAATCATGAATGTGAGTTACAACCTTGAAGGCCCAAGTGGCTAAATCTGAACGGAGGTATGATCGGCATGATGTACCACACTCGATGCAACGGTCACGAGAGTTATATTGACTTTGGCGCACAAATGTAATGAGCATGACAGGTTTGCAACTCTATCATCTCGGAGCATGCCGTCGGTATTAATATCTAGAAGTGTGAAGGCCAGTGGTCGCGCTTCCAGGTCGGTTAGAGTTATCTGTCCAAAAATAGCATCCCTTTAACTTCCGGGACAGTTCGCATAGGCGATCAAGGGAAATCCTGTGACATCTTAATTATCCCGCCCACTTTATCAATTAACTGAGTCAAAACCGTTCGCAAATGTCGGCCTAAAACGGAATCAACCCGGACTTCGAGGCATTCCAGTCGTCTTCATCCCTCACGCTGTACGACACCAGATATCGGCTGGTGGTGTTTCGGACGATCAGCAAAGGTACCTCGGGACCGTCCGAATCACAAACGCTACTGAGTAACCGTTACCACACCAGCTCGCCGCAACTCCACGATACCACTGGTCGTTCAATATTCCGAATTCCAGCGCTGAATCCAAGTCAGCAACGCGCGTTACCCCACAAAGTCATGGAGCTGGCCGTTTATAGGATGGAGATCCAGGACCGCCACATTGTCGAAGACAGGAACCCGGATCGTCAATGGAGTGACTCTGTGCTTCCCGCCAACAAGGGCTCAGAATTAACATTCCTGATATTAGTTCCAGAGTTCCTTATAGATTACCATGACTTTTGCGACGTAACATATTTCGACTTCTTCGCACCCCATTGGATGGCTTGAGGCTGGGCAGAGGGGTTCAAACGTCAAACACGAGAACTTGATGCTCGGACTCCCTTCGCGCCCATATCCGACCATGCGAATGGGACGTCGGCTCGCTGGGTTCCGGAAGCCAGGGGACGACTTGCGTTTACGACTTCATGCCTGGCAGATGAAATTCACCTCTCCAGTGCCAGTCATGTAATTAAAGTAGCAGCATGGTTTGTGAATGTTTCTTACATGACCTCGTGTTTGGTGCGACTCCAATTTATTACCCGCTGCTTGCGGCTTGCCATTTCGTTATGGTTGCGTAGTATAAAGGATACTGATATGGCCAACTTTTAACTGCAATCGTCGAGTCTACTTTCGTTGCATTTGAGTCACCATATCTTGATAAAGCCCTGAATTTAAATCAATCTGTCACCATGAAGACTACGCTTGTATTGCTTGCTCTATCCTATCTTGCTGTTGCAGCTCCTCAAGGAGATGGGCTTACTGTGAAGCCTGGTGCTTGCGAGTGCCCGCTGGTCTACTGTGTTCAAGCTGAGCCGATGGTATGTTGGCTATGTCCATTCGTTCCTCCAATCGGATTCCACTGACACCTGATAGCGCTGCGAATGCCAGCGAAATGCTGCTCTAGAATGCATCGAAAAGAACAACGGCAACCCAAGATGCCCTCAACCGCCGACATGCGAGGCTTCGCCCACCAGGCCCACTCCCTCAGATCCCCCGGGAGTCACACCAATTCCGCTCCCTGAACCGATCCCAGATTCTTGCGGGGGACGCGGAGGACCAACCTGCCCCGACAAGTTCGAGTGCGTCCAGAAACCGGGCTCGCCGTGTGGCCCAGAGTCAGACTGTCCCGGTGTATGCGTGAGAAAGCGACAGTACTGCGGCGGACTGTTGGGCATTCAGTGCGATGAAGGGGAGCTCTGCATCAACGATCCGTGGGGACCGGAGTGCGGGTAAGTTGATGCTTAATGATTCTAGAAGTTCTGATAAGAAGTTGAAGCTGACTCTTATTAGTATGGGTTGCGATGTGCCGGGAATCTGTGTTTCTGGATCGAGCAAAATGTGTGGAGGATTTGCAGGATTCAAGTGTGCAGGGCCGGAACAGGTCTGTGTAGATGATCCTAGAGACGATTGCGATCCGAAAAATGGTGGATTTGACTGCGGTGGACTCTGTGTTGGCTAGACCATTACAACCGCATTCAGAATGCACCAGCGTCATTGACATCAAGGCGACGCAGTTGCGCAGCCCCAAAATTGCAAACTTGTTCCTAGTATGTCCTCATGATATGTATATCACCACGTGATCGATCGAATAGCTCCTTGTTCAAGATTTGACCGGTATTGACTCTGTTTCTGTAAAGTGTAAACCTGCCATACATTTAATGTATATGTTGCCCTGCTTCGAGGAGCAGGGGTTCAGATATTTCGCGCCACTGCAGCTAAGTTTCATGCCTTGGTTAGACTGTTAGAGGCATCAGCACCGGCCCGACGGTCCATACGGTGAGGACTTGAATGTAAGTATGTCTCTTCACTCTTAGTTGATTATTCCGTACGGTCAAAAGCGTCACAAAGAGTGCGTCAATCACCGATCTACCATAGTCCGTGGACTCGGAAGAGCGAGCATCGCAGCATCATCTCCAACCTTAAACATGAAGATTTTCCCCCCATCGATGATCGGACCCGATATCCCGTTTTTAAAAGTCTCCGTGCAACCGCATAGGTCGAGCTGAATGGCACAATTCCACACTGTTGTTTGAAACAATCTCGCACCCCAACAATCCCCCAAATCTCCCGAATCTCCCAACTCCCCAATGTCCACCATGTCTGAATTTGGCTCTGCACTTTGCCTCCCCAAACCAAGAGCCCTTCCAGCTGTGAATATGGAAAGGCAGGCCGTGAAATAGCAATCCATCCACTCGTCCACTTAACGGATCGCATTCCTGCACAAGGTCAATCTCTTGATTGATTGGGCAGGTGACGCCGCCAATCTTAATAGCGGATCGGTCGTGCTGCAGCGAGGGCGGGCGTTAGGCGTTAGCGCGACCATCTGCCCTCCACTGAGCCCGTGTTTCGCAGCAAACATCGCCCAGTCAAGGACGAAAGACCGGCACCTCGTTTAAGGTCAAAGGAAGATCCAGGAATTGACCTTCCGGACGTGGCAACATCGCCAGAACGTGTTTCCTTTCGGAATTGACACGCGCTCAAATGACTGGAGCGGCGATAGGATCGAGTCAACGCGACATGTGAACCTGATAAGAGATGAATTCTAGAAACGGCTGTCGGTCCTGCTAATTTGGTGCGGGTGATCGTCATTTACGACAGCGTTGAGGTCAAGATAGTTATATAAGAGCATAGAATTTTTGTAGCTACTCCGTCCCCTTGCCGTTCGTGCACCACAACAACGGTAGGAGAGCTCCAGGACGACCACTTGAAGTCATCTTCAGGCCTTGTCGCGCAAGATGAAGTCCGCCACCGCCACCGTCGCCGTCCTCTCCCTCATCCCTCTCCTCCATGCGGCGCCTCTCGCGTCGCCCACACCACCCAACATCCCCTCCGAATCCAGCGCGAGAACCATGCTCTCCGGTTTGACCACCGCGGCGGGCGACGCCACCGGTTACGACCGTGACCTCTTCCCGCACTGGATCACCATCTCTGGCAAGTGCAACACGCGGGAGACGGTGCTCAAGCGCGACGGCACGGACGTGGAGACGGACGACGCGTGTGCATCGACGAGCGGGAGTTGGTTTAGCGTGTATGATGGAGCGACGTGGACGGCCGCGTCGGATGTGGATATTGACCATGTTGTGCCGTTGTCAAATGCTTGGAAGGTAAGGAGTCTGACCTCTTGGATGGTTATTAGATGAGAGTGGAGCGTGCTGACTTGGGGATATATAGTCCGGTGCGAATGAATGGACGACTGCACAGCGACAGACGTTCGCGAACGATCTGACCAATCCTCAGCTTCTTGCTGTGACGGACAACGTCAATCAAGCAAAGGGTGACAAGGGCCCGGAGGCGTGGAAGCCACCGCTTGGTATGTCTTGCCGTTCATGTACAAAATGTCTTCCTGCAATGCTAACTATGCCGTAGAGTCATACTGGTGCACCTACGCCCGCATGTGGATCAAGGTTAAGGACATCTACAGCTTGACTGTCAACTCCGACGAGAAGAGCGCGCTGGGCGAAATGCTGGATACGTGCTAGAAGGGCAGGTCGGAAGCTGTTAACGGGACCTTTTCTGGGAATCCGGCGGTTTCTGGCAGCTAGGGCGGTTCTGGTGCCTAGACTTCAATCTCGGCTGGAAACAGGGAGAATAGAGGACGTAGGACCCCCTGGATGGTGTCGGTGGTTGCATTGCTATTCTTATTTGTCTCGTGAACATCTTCAATGTACCTTTCCTGGTGTTCAAGGAGCTATCGAATATACAGCAGACACTGACTATTCGTCATGGGCAGAATAAAGATTATATACTGCTCCAAATAACCGACATACTGAGACTAATCAATATCTATTCATTCGCACACAAAGTTGGCACCATCGCCGCATTAGCCCCGACCAGACCATCAAAATAGTCGAGCAAGATATCCAACTCGATCATATCCATTTCTCCTAATGAGGGGTTCGAGCTCGTGAGCACCTGTCCTCCAAACAGCACCCTCACATACCTCTTATCCTGATCTCCGTTCTTATACATCTCAAACACCACCTCGGCACCCATCCCCGGCCAGGCCATCACATCAATTTGTAGAATCGCCAAAAGTAGCGACACTGATCCGTCATGCGCGATGTTATGCATATAGACCACCGGTTTAACTCCAGCGACGTGATCCCGCATGTTTCTCGCCAACTCCGCGACCCACACGCCATACGACCGCTTTGCCACCTCCAGCGACTCTGGGGAGTCCCGATAGAGGTATGAGTATTCGTACTGGCCGAGTCGATATACCTCGTTGGCTTGCGCCTGCGTCACGCACTCCATCTCGCTTCCAATTTTGCACGGAAGCGGCTTTTGATGACATTGGCGTGTGGAGAGGTTGTCGTAATAGTGGTCAAAAGAGCGATGCCATTCCGAGTCACTGGAGGATACCCCCGAAACCACGTCCAGGGATCTAAAAAGATCGGCAGTTGCCGATAAATGCCCAGTCCAGGCTGGGTTGCTGCTGCCAGCACCATATTGTCCGGAGATCTGGTTGGACGCAGGACAGGAGTACGCTGGCTCGAGCGAGTCAATCGAGGAGGGTTGGATGTTCACCGGATATCTCCCATCCCATATCGCAGGAAACATGCCAGATATCACCATCCCGGCCACTTGACTCGTGATGGCATTGCTCGTGACCCGAAACGAGACTTTCTCGTCCGGTTCCGCAGGGAAGCCATGGAGGCGGGAATGGTAGACCTGGTAGAGATCCTTTCCATGTTGCCAGGAGTCCTCGAGACCAGCACGGGTGATCTGAGGGAATTGACAGCTTCCGTTGAACCCCTTTGGCGCGAAAGGATTGACTTCGGAGGTGTGGACGAACCAGTAAGTTTGCGCCGGGTTGGGGTTTTGGGGGTTGAGGGGGCTACCATAGTAGGAGAGGCCTTCGTCGGTGCATTCCCAGGAGTAGCCTTCCCGCGGGAAGGTGTTGTTCGCATAAGGGGTGCGCTTATGGTGACGGTGGATCTGGACATAGTTAGCAGAGGGAACTCGAACGTCAATCACTTGGGGTATGATACCAATTCCACGTATGTCAGCTCATATCCCTTTGGCGGGTCTGGATACATATCCTCTCTCACATGCGGCATATTACACCAATTGTACGTTCCATACTTGACATCCGCCGGCAATGTCGACCCTCCAAAATGGAATCCGTATGTCCCTGATCCATTCACTACTTGCGTGATATCATTTATCCATGTTTGATTCGGCGCATGCCAGCTGAGATCCACTGCTGCCGACGGGGGAGCATTCGAATCCTGTGCTCGAGCGGATGAGAAGAACAGGGCAGGAAGCACATAGCCCGCTGCGAAGCGACTCATGTCAATCCCAAACGCGATGGCAAGGACCAGCACGAGAATGCAGATCAAGGAGCCTGCGATCGAATGGACATGGCGCATCATTTGGAGGGGAAGAAATTGATGGTCCTAAACGATCTGAAGCACATCCCCAGGGCATTAAGAACTCTCAACCGTCATCTGCGTCTGCCTTCTATCACCTTTCTCATAGAGGTTCCCTTTTATTTTATTTTAGTTTAGGAGGTTGATACGATTCTCCATTTTAGTAGGCTGGAGGTGCAGGTCGATCAGTTGGGGTTGTCAAGTTGAGATCTGAGAATTGGGAAACATATGGTGCCCTGTCGGGTCCAAGTGGCTGAAGCATCCTGTGAGGGGGTGACTAGCGATGGACACTGTCCACCGCAAGTCTGACCACTTCGACTGTGCCTGCCAATATATATTCTGTTATTATTCTCGTCTCCAATTAAAATATCAATTACTGTTGGTTAAAGAATTCGAGAATCGATTGTTAAAGTAAGACCGAGTATCGATGGGCAAAATATTTTCAAGGTTGAGGAGCTAGTCTGTCGAACGACCTGTCTCCTTCTCCTGGCTCCAGAGAAGCCTCTCCTCCTCTGCCACTCTAGGACCGTTATATATGGTACACTCCCATTCAGTCTAGTCGCCCAGTCCTTGCCTAGGCCATCCGGAGACGCTGTCTTCTTATACTAGCGTCTATACTGTAGTAGATAATAGAGTCGGAAACCCAGGAAGGCAAACCTATCTCTCTCCAAATCCTCAGGATACTTCGCACCGAGGTTGACAGCGGCAGCGATTCCGCTTATCACAGCGACCTCATGCGCGTTGACCAGCATCCAGGATCCAGCAAACCGGGTGTTATTCCGCCCCTGAAGAAAGCACATCCAGGGGACGACGGTCAGGTAGTGGGTAAACGAATGGCAAAGCTGATGCCACTAGTCCCTGCGGATAACTTTGGACGGGTCGATTTCGTCGAGCGACCAGAAATGGCCCATCTCGGGACTTGTTGAGGAATATGGTCTGGAAGATGTGATCTCCAAACGGAACCTCTTCGGGAAACTGCGCTTGATAGTTGGTGCAGTCGAAGCACATCTCCAGCTTGTTGGGATCTTTCGGGTACATCTTGATCATGTACATGGGCTTGAAGGATCGCTTCGCCATCTCGACTCGTTGCATTTGGTTGATGCCTGAGAGGTTGTCTACCGCTTGCTCTGGGTTAAAGAAGTTCTCGTAATGACGCTTCATGTACTCCGTATCGTAGTGGGTCACAGTTATGTCATCTGCGAATTTGGCGCAGCCGAGCACTTTCTTCTTGCGAAAACTACCCCGTATTACCTAGGAGTCTCTTTGCTGTGTCCGGTCTATTCAAATTAAGCGGGTTTGCCTGGAAAACCATGGAAATGAATGAGGTCAACTTACAGCACACAGACGACCATCTCATCGTATTCTTCCTCAACCTCCTGCTTATGGTCGTCTAATTTCCAGGCTTATCCCAAGACCCACGCGCTGTTAGGGATATGAGGAGCGTCATCGGTTGGATCTCGTCTTACAGTTCGGACGACTATGCCCTGCTTATTTCTCCGAACAATGCTGGTCACCTCCATTCGAACCCTGACATGCACCCCCTTGCCTTCGAGACTGTTCTTCCATGAGGTATAGAATTTCCCTAAATTCGGGAATACCACCATAGGCGGCATGTTGCTCGCGACGCTTATTTCATCTGGTGGATACCACATCCCAAACGTTGGACTGGTACACAACCGCTCTAGTATCATCGATGGCACTTCGGGGGTATAGTTCCCCGTCCCCAGAAAAAAACGCAATCATCGGCAACACCACCACGTTAGCAAATTCCGCCGAGAACCGAAATATCTTCAGAAGATATTTAATCGGCAGCAGGGCAAACAACACCTCGAACGTCCGCACAGTCGACAACATTCTCCGGAACCGCTTAATCTCATTCTAGTGCTTCTCGAGCAGTTTAGTCGGATACACGTTCGTCCAAAATCGGGTACCTTTACCAAAGGATACCTGCAGCTCCACGGGATGAGCTTGATAACCTTGCTGCGCAAACATGGTCATGGTGTGGTGAAAGATGTAGCTTCCGCCTTTGACGCCTTGGTTGATCCAGCTCGCGTGGAATTTTTCCTTGTTGATGGGGATAGAAAAGGCTTGGCCGCCGCAGTAGTCTTGCGCTTCGACCAAAGTCACGTCGAACTTGTCCGGATGCTCAGCCAAGTGGTGAGCGCATGACATCCCTTAGATACCTTAGAACAGGGGTTGGGTCGGATCCTGTTGGTTAGACTTACTTGCAGCTCCAGCACCAACTACAAGCACTCTTTTCTTGGACCCAGCTAGGCGGCGGGTGCTGTCTGGCATTGTGATTGGACTTGGAAATCGTTATTCTGATGTGAGGGACAGATGTGACATATATCGATGAAAATACAAACGACAATGGTGGGGGATGCATTCATGGGCTAGCCAATTCTTCAATGAACATAGAATTTGGGACAGACTTTAAAGATATCATCGATACGATAACGTAAAGTAAGTATAAGGACGCTGATATGCATTGCAGAGGGGCTGATACCTATGCATCGCACGCAGGTCACAGCCTCTGCGAATTCATTGCGATCCTTTTCTGGTAAGCCTGCATCATCGAGGTCTCCACGAATCATGATCGCGAATCCGATCCGGGATAGGATTCGACCATACCACAATAGGAATAGCGTATAACAAAGTGCCTGAGGCCATGGGGCAGAAACTCACCTACCTCCGCTAGTTACTCAGCGGCAATCCATATTTGGTAGCAAATATATTCCATACTCAGGATTGACAGCAATTGATTGCTCTCACGCACAATAGCCTTGACTCCAGGAGGTTATTGAACCAGAACACAAAAGGAAGGTGGTAAGAAATGATCGTCACCCGGATTCGGAAATCATTTATGCCGATGTGACACGTACTCACCTGACCAGGCGCATTGGGAGGGGTCACCTCGTATTCTGCGCCATAAAAGAGGACGCGACGGACGCGTTTGGGGAGCAATACCATCTCTCCTCGCCATCCCCTCATTCTCCCGCCACTCTCTCACACATTAGTTGGCTTGATAAAAGTTATAACACATTCAAAATGTCTTATCTCCCTGCTGAAGCCTTGGAACTCCATGGAGGCTGCTTCTGCTCCAAAATCCGCTATACCATCTCTCTCCCTTCCCGAGATGAGCGGCCCCTCATCCCAGGCGCCGTCCCAATACCGGTTGACGGGTCGGAGGAGTCTCCACCAGCGCGGTTCCCGTACATGGACATTGATCACTGCTCAGATTGCCGTCGTGCTTGCGGTTCCATTGTCCAAGCATGGATCATCATTCCCCACGCATGGGTCAAGTGGCAGCTGGAGCAGAAGGACGGGAAGGGCAAGATAGACGTGGAAACAGGCGATGTTGTGCTGCCGTCAGACGAGCTGAAGACGAAGACGTTTATTGGCCATTTCAACTCCTCGGAAGATGTTCAGCGAGCATTCTGCTCCTTTTGCGGCACGCCTTTGACGTTCTGCTATACTGGGCCTCGCACCGGCTGGACGCTGGGCCCAATGGTCGACATTGGCATGGGTTCATTGGACACGGAGAGTCTCGAGAAGGAGGGGGTGAGAGTTGATAGGCATGGTTGGTGGGATGACGGGGTTTCATGGGTGAAGGACTTGCTGCGCCATGGCGATGGAGGGAAGATGTTGAGGCATCCAACTGGGAGCACGAAGACAATTGTGAAAGATTGAGACATACTCAAAAGATTGGCCGCACGGGTACGATAACGAATCTCTTTATCCAGTTTAACGGCAATAATGAGCTCAAGGATTTTGAATGTTAAGTCGACTGATATAAAGACATTATCAACGATGGCGATCTCAAAGTTGAGAAAGGAATGAAGGATGATCAATTGATGATGTCGCGTGGGTGGTTCGTAATCACCAGGTGACGCTAGCCCGTATCCAGTCTGGACATTTGATAGACCGCAAGCTTCATGCTTCTCTGACAGTCTGACTGCATCTCCATTATAGAGTCTCCGGTTGCCTTAGGCTCTCATTTGAAGGCCATTAATAACCTTCACACTCCTATCAAAAATGCGTCATGGCTCGATAGCGATGTCCCTCGCCTATCGTGTCTTCCGAAGGCCGATCCTCTCCCACCTCTGCCCTCATTCCACACCGACCCGTGTCAATCAACCGTCGAATATCCGCCGACTCCAGACGGCACGATTCTCCCCCTTCGTACCTCCCGATCCATCAAAGCTCCCCAAAGCTAAGAAACCCCGGAAATGGGTGCAACGCTTCGTACGCTTCGGCGTATACAGCTCCGTCTTCTCCGTCACCCTCTACCTCGTCGACACCAACTTCAATGACTCCTGCATCGTACGCAGCTTACGGACATTCTACACCGGGCTCCTGATCGGATTTGACTATAAGATAAATTTTCGGGAAAACCCACCGCTCGCAAAGTCGATTGTGCATCTCCACAACCGGAACGCCCACCGCGTGTTCAACCTGCTGCGGGAGAATGGCGGACTATACCTGAAGATCGGCCAGGCGATCGCGATGCAGAGCGCGATTTTGCCGCCGGAGTTCCAGAAAATGTTTGCCCGCATGTTCGACGATGCGCCGCAGAACGAATGGAAGGACGTGGAGAAGGTGATCCGGGAGGAGTTCGGGAAAAGCGTGGAGGAGGTGTTTGGGGTGAGCTTCACGGGAGAACCGGGAAAGGGGGTCATGGAAAAGACAGCGAGAGCCAGTGCAAGTGTTGCGCAGGTGCATTGGGCTAGATTACCGGATGGACGCGAGGTGGCCATCAAAGTGCAGAAGAAGGAGATCGCACGACAAACATCATGGGATTTATGGGCGTTCAAGGTGGTGGCGAGGGCCTATTCTTACTGGTTCGATCTGCCAGTGTATACCCTTGTGCCATATATCAGCGAGCGATTACAACTGGAGACGGACTTCGTTAACGAGGCGAACAATTCGGACGAGATGAAAAAGTACGTCAATGGCGAACGGAGACTGCGAGGGAAAGTTTACATCCCAGAGATCTACCGCGAGTTTAGTTCGAGACGAGTCATGACAGCGGAATGGATTGAAGGGGTACGATTATGGGATAAGGACGCGATCACCAAGCCGTGGTACGGTGGGCATGGCAATGGTTCTCCAGGCGCCGGTGCGACTCCTTTGAATCCACCTAAGCCGACCTCGAGAAGATCCAGATCAAGTCAAGAGATCTCATCCGGCGCCTTCATAAAACCCGAGCGCGACGAATGGAGAGGACGCACAGGCAAAGGAGGCCTTGGCGTTAGTCTCGACTCGGTCATGACCATCATGATTGACCTCTTCAGCGCGCAGATGTTCCTCTGGGGCCTCCTGCACTGCGACCCTCATCCGGGTAACATTTTCATTCGACGACTCCCATCCGGGAAACCCGAGCTAGTGCTGATTGACCACGGTCTCTACATCCACATGAAGCCAAAGTTTCGACACCAGTACTCGCGGTTCTGGAAAGCATTGATCCAGTTCGACAACGAGACGCTGAAGGAGGTTGTGACTGCGTGGGGGGTGGGGAATCCGGATATATTTGCGAGCGCGACCTTGATGCGTCCATACACGGGTGGCAACCAATCGACGATGCGGTCCCTCCGCGAGGATGCGGCCGACGGCAAGACGGAGCAGCAGCGGGCGTACGAGATGCAGATGAAGATGCGGCATAATGTCAAAGATATATTGGGCAACGAGGATCAGTGGCCGAAGGAGCTGATCTTCATCGGGCGGAACCTTCGGATCGTCCAGGGGAATAATCAGTACCTGGGCAGCCCGGTCAACCGCATCAAGATCACCGGCCTGTGGGCCAGTCGCGCCCTGGCTGATGACCCGCACCTGAAGCTGTCCGAGCGGGTTCGGAATCTAGGGAGCCACATGGTGTTCAGATTGGTCTTGTTGGGGAGCGATATGGTTTGGTGGTGGTCGAGGATCAAGCAGTTGATGGGGAGAGGCAAGGGGATGGAGGATGACATGGAGGCGCAGATGCAGAAAATGGCGAGGCACCTTGGAGTGGAGCTGCAGCACGATGTTTTTGAGGGATAGAGTGGCGTGGGACGCACTGTTTGCATTGGCACGAGGGGATGGCATTTCAGCGTTAGTTGCAGAGTGGTCTTGACGGAATAGACTTCACTATAGAGGAGGATCTATTGTTCGATTATGAATCCACCCTCCCTTCATATAAGGAATAGAGTTGTATAGTAGTATCCCAACTTAGATTTACGGAGAAAATCAGACTACATCCCTTACCTGAAAGTCTACCGACGGGAGCACTTTTGTCGAGCAGTAAGGGCCCAACGTGATAGATTGTTCGATGCAGGAATACCTATGACATGCTATCCGACTCTCATTTACCTCGAGAGCTACAGTAAGTAGCAAGTACCCTTTCAGGCATTTAAAGAATGATAACGAATTTTATATTCTATACGTTGCCACCTACACATACGCGGCGCTCCTTTCGTTTTTTCCGTTCGATTTCGATATACCGACGCTCCCTTGCCTGGGAAACCCACCCGAAGACATCCTTTTCTTTTGCGTCCTCTGGCCAGTCCGCCAGTCACCCCCTTCTCGGTATAGCGGGAGCATCTCCATTCTTGCACGTCTCAACCACCGCTCTTGCAGCTACTACATGGCCACTGACTTCTCCAAAGAACGCATCGAAGACACCCCTATGGCCTTCGACTTGATGACCCCTAACCCGCACTGCGTAGCCATTTCGGAAAGAGAACTTCAAATTATGGCCGGATTGCATGGACAGCATCAGCTATACTGGTTTAGGAGGCACGGCACCGACGTATCGTAGAGAATAAAGAGATTCCGTCGTCGGCAGAATCAAGTGATGTCGACGCGTTGGACCCAATTTCCGACGCGGTGTCACCTGCCCATGGCTTTTGCTTCATCACCTGGCATTCCAGTTCAGTTATTAGCATCAATCATCAGAATAGCAATAATGAACAGGCGTTGCTTGGACGCTGTTACTTATTGTGTTTCCTCCTTTTCCAACGACGGGAACGGACCAGCAGAGTAAATTTGAATCGGCACCAGAAATGAGACAACAAACGGCGATATTTAGAACACCTCCTGTCTGCTGACAGATACAGAAGCAATTCGCGCGGGGATATTGTCCCGCTGTGTCATTATCCCGTTTCTGGGTTCTGGCTTGTCCGGTAATACGTGATCCGTGATGCGAACTATTCACATAGAAATACACGTACTATTGCCGCTTCCAACCTCACCAATGTCGATCGTCACAGCTGATTCTGATTGTTCAGATGCAATGCAATTAGTATCACCTGGCTCGATCTATTCGAGGCGACTGTGGATTTGTTACCAGTTCTTCCGCCGGAAACAAACGTCAGTAATACCTACTCCCTATCAGCCGAACCTCCATGCTCGAAGTTTGATGTCCGTTTATCGGCTCGCTTCGGCTGCATTGTTATCGCCAAGGCACCGCCTGCCAGTTGACTCGGAGTGAGTAATCATTCCGAAGATGGAAGGTCCAATGAACAACACATCAAATGTTGAGCCTGCTTACAGACGGCGTCAGTCTGCTGCATTCGCGGATATTGAGAAGTTCCAGGTTTCCAGCTCTTTGCAAGTCCTCCTTGCGTCGTGTTGGACTGTTTGTTAGGTCGGACTAGGCCATGAATCATGATACTACTGGATAGGTACTTGGAAGGAAAAGAACCCTTCTAGAAGGTCGCTCCCCTAGATCTCCATGCCGCATCTTGAATCCTTAGTCCTTAATGCTTGGACCTTGACATACTGTGTAAGACTGTACTAAGACATAAGACGTTACAGGGGCCGAAGCCCGAAAGACGAAACAGGATCTTCATGTGGTTCGATTTTGTGGACTGTGGCTTACTACGTACAAGGCTACAAGGGCCTGTTGGTTGAGTGTTGACGTACTCCGTAGAGGGGAATTCCTACTATCAATCTTCACTCGGCGACTCTCCAGTCCCTCGTCCAGCCTTTGCATACACTCCAACTTCGGGCTTTCAAAGTGCGGTTGTTTGACCTCTTGGTCACTACAGGTACCTTCCGTCTGTCACTTTGTCCTGCGTTTCTCGGCCAACTGCAGCCAACCAAAGAACTGCAGCGGAGTTCCCGTTGGTGTCCAGTGATCGGCCAAAGGGATGAGGGAGGGTGCAGGCCGCAGGGGCGCCTTGTCCTTACCTGAGTTCCCAATATTTGTACTCCAAGATACGCCCTTCCGACCAGGGCTCGCATATTACTATCCACCTTCTTCATCCTTCAATTGGTCCTCTCACGCCCCGTCGCATACAATATCATCGTGGTGCATCCTGGAAACTAGACAGGTAAAAGGTGATGTGCTAAGAGCCTGAGTGGCTCGTTGATGCTCACCACTGGGCTACCCAGTGGCCAATGGTATTGGAGATGGTCTGTGTTGCCACACCTTGCATGCGGCCTTGCGCAGTTCCCTTCTGACAATCTGGAAATAGAATCCGAATGGACCTGCGATTATGGTGACTGAACAGGCGAACAAGAGAGCAGAAGCCGATCGCTGGCATGTTTGACAAGTCACGAGAGCGTCAAGGGTGGACCTAGAAGATGCCAAACGAGACAGTTCGAAGCCCATGAACGTGGTTTCATAACCTACTTTACCTTTGATGAGAGACTACGACGTACAGGGGACGCGCCGCCTCTTCGGGTTTGAAGATCGTCGAAAGACCACATTCTGTCGTTCTCCGGCCCAAAGCTCCAAGCCTCCAATAGGAGTTCATAAAATTCCGGCTTAAAAAACAGTCTAATGTGGTACCGGGTACGAAGTACGAACAATGAGTTGATACGGTCCCGTGAGCGGAGTAAATCCGACAGTCCACTCGTCCCTCACATCCAGCTGCTTCTCTCATATTTCCTCGGGCGTGTTGCCGTGGCTTCGTATAACCACGACGCCCCTCTCGCCACCGGAATTCGCAGACTGCAGCCTCCCGTTACTATCCCGTACATCGGGACATGTCTACATGGACATGGGCTGAGGACACCAAACGCTTGTTCGCCCCTCACGGGCTCTGACTTCTTACCCCACTTGTGCTGTCTGACGGGCATGAGAGATTGATGATACACCTGCATGTCGGATTTCCTTGCTTGCTTTCACTGTCCATCCTTCCAATATCCATCCTTCCACGGACCATCCGTCATCCATGCCTGCTGCTTCTAGATCCAGTCCTACTGGGTAAGGCTGCGTGTGCATGGATGATGCCCGTCCGAGACCAGCCCTTGGCTGCACCATCTAAATCGTTCTTTACCATGCTCTCCATGTGTAAGACCCAGGTTTCGGTCTGATGGCGTGGTCTTAAAGACTTCCCATCTACCTTTCTGTCTCTAGGGCTCATATGGCCGCCACACTTGAATCCTGAATCCATGTTCCTGGCATCTCTTAAACCAACTGAGTTCAGTCGATCCTTCTCAAACACTTCTAGCCTCTAGGTCAATCCATGATTGCATGTCTTAGCCTGGTCTTATTCTTATTTCTATCCAGTCGTCAGTCAGATCACCTCTAGATGCTCGTGGATTTCTATGGCTCTGGTTGGGTTTTAGCTTTCTAATTAATGGTGCCTTCCCTGCATGCGCCGCTCGCGTACCATCATACCTACTCGTCATCAACGCCATCGTTATCCTATTGTCAATCTATACGGAATATCTCTCGCTGCCAAGAGCCTCCGCTGTATATCTCTTACATGCACGAGGACTCCTCCAGACGCTGGGTAGATTGCTTCATCCAGTGGGGGTCGCTCCTATTTTCATTCTCTCCCAAGCCCACGCCTCTCTAAAATATAGTTTCGACACCAATACTCTCGCTGGCGAAGTGGTTTCTGGTATGGGGGTCCAGGCTTACGAAACTTGAGCGATAGCACACGGAGATACTTCTAAGCTTCCTTACCCTACTTCGGGTGGCTCGGTATCTTGTCCTTTCGATTCTTAAGCTCTGCCATGCATACCGACCTACACTCGCTGAGTATATACCCAACGGTCTAACGTCCTCGAGTTGCAAGTTCCCGATGTTGGACGGCGAGGTTACTGCACATCATGGACTTAGCAGTGATAATAGAAGCTGAGAAGATCGCTGCTCACAAGCTGGAAACCTCGAGCTTGTCCCCATTACCAGACGATCTACGGCGAGGCCTCATTGCCATAGCTTTCTTTGGATTCCTGTCCCTCATTGCGTCGCTTACGCTATTCGTAATCCTCACATATCGAATCGTATCATGGCGGCGACAATCGAATCGACCAACATCACAATTCGTCCTTCTCATCTACAATCTCGTCATTGCCGACATCCAACAGAGCGTCTCCTTCATGCTCGCGGTGGTGTGGCTAGCAAGGAATGGCCTCGAGGTAGGCACGCGGACATGCTGGGCTCAAGCCTGGTTCGTCAGCGTAGGAGATCTCGCGAGCGGAGTGTGGTGTTTTGCAATCGGAGTGCACACGTTTGCATCTATATTGTTTAACTATCGCCTCAGCCCGGTGAAGTTCCATGCGTCCGTTTTAGCTGGGTGGGCATTTGTGTATGGGTGCAATATTATTGTAGTGTCGATGCACCCGAACATATTTGTTCGAGCTGGTGCATGGGTAAGTTCTCCTGAGTAGGACGAGGTCACAGACGCTAATTGATTATTGGTGACAGTGCTGGGTGGATTCCAGATACGAGAGTATTCGTCTCTGGCTTCACTATTTCTGGATCTTTATCTTCGAATTCGGCACCATCATCGTCTACGCCGCCATGTTCATCATCCTCCGCGCCCGGATTCGGTCTCAATCCCATCCCGACTTCGCAACCTCTGCATCTCTCAAGCATGCCAGTTCCGCCGCGAAACTGATGGTCGTCTATCCTATCGTCTATGTTGTCTGTACCCTTCCCCTTGCCTCCGCCCGTGTCGCCGCCATGGCCGGACACCGCCTCTCGATCGTCCATCTCTGCGTCGCAGGCGCCATGATCACCTCCAACGGATGGCTTGACGTTCTCCTCTACACCATGACTCGTCGAATCATGATCTTCAGCGACGAACCTCCCCCAGATACTCTTGGCATCGACACTTTCCAGGTCCCCTTTTGGAGCAATGGCGGCGCCGAAACGCGCTTCGGCACAACTACTGTCATCGAAGCCACCGGCCCCGGAGCCGCTGCTTTGCATTCTGGCAGTACCAGTCGAACGGGCTACCATCAACGCGGTAAAGGCTACACCCCTGGCTCCAGTAGGGGCCATTCCAGCAATGGCCGACATGGCCGACGACCCAGTGTAGCCAATGTCCTTGGCCTTGGAGGCGTCGACCGAAAAGGGAACAATAGCCGACAAAATTCATCCCACGAGAGCACCGATGAGCTATGGGGCTCGTCAAAACCCTCGCTCTGTACCCTCGACCTAAGCACGGGTGTCCAGACACAGACGACAGTCGAAGTGACGAGCGATCCGCTGCCGCTCGAGCTAGTCGAGTATGGCGGCTTCGAGGACTACTTGAGAAATGAGCGAGGGCATCGGAGACCAGGCGACGGCGCCGAGTCACCGGAGGACGCCATGAATTTGAATTTCCAAACGAAGCCAGATGGGTACTAGAATGGTACTCGGCTTCGGTTTTTTCTTTTTTCGGTTTATATGAGTTGCATACCTTGCACACAATACGGGACTAAGGGCACTGGAAGTGGGAGCGACTCCCTCGAATAGATGTTATTGTGCTCATCAAGCATATATGGATGGCGTTATCGTCGTGGGACCTATCCCTGGGTCAGAAACGGGCATGACAAAAACGATTTCCTTGGTGTTGACGACAGTTACTAGACTCATTGGGACACTGAAGGCGTTACGTCCTGGCAGGGCAACGACTGTGCATATTTTCGGGCATTATCACTGGATGGGGACAGAGACGGGCTAGTCTCATTGTAAATGATATCGCACGACGCTTATACGTCACTGGAACTAATGGATTGGGTTCCAACTGTATAAATATTCATTCCCTCGTGCATCATCGTCAATCATACCATACAATATCCATAGCAATGCCTCTCGAAACCACACTTCCGTAACACTTGCATGTAGCGGAATTCCCAATCCTCGACTCGCAGCAGTACAAGATTAGTCCACATCCCACTCTCCTGCCAACGTTGTCAATATCACGACGCTCATCCTTCTCCTCTCCGACTTGTCCAATGGTCCCGCCCTCTTGCTCTCCCTCCTCGCTATTTCCAACAATGAATATCTCCCTCTCCCCTCAATTTCTCGCCTCCTCTTTCCTTCGAGCAGCTCCCCCAATACTCTCAGCCGCGGCTCGACTTGACGCGGGATCCCCGCTGGCGACACATCATCCGGTGCATGGAGGCGTCCACCGCCGAAGAATGGTCGGCGATGATCGAGCGGGGAGGACTTTGGGTCGGAAGAGAGGGGGCGGTCGAGAGATTTGGTGTCGATCAGGGGGAGCAGTTCGGACAGCCCCAACCATTCGAGCTCTTCGCACTGGGAGCAGTGTTGGAGATCTTGTCGTTGTCGGTGTGGCATGAGGTCTATATCATCTGGCATGGACATGTAGCCGCCCTGAGTCCTCGTTCATCAGCTGTGGGGGTTGGAGGCTGCTGAGGGGATGAGTCGCACCAGCATCATGTGTTCATCACAGGCGTCGCCGAGCTGCTCGACATCGCGAGGGCAGTCCTCGTCGACCCAGAAACAGCACGGATACATTCCGTGAACTGTGATTACGGTCAAAGACCAGAAACTTGCGGAATACTTCGAGAGACTGGGTATAGCCGGAAAGGAGGTGCTCCGGCGTCCTTCCTTAGATAAGGCACTATATCAACGATGAAGCTTCTAATTGAATATGAATGTTATAACTAACTCTCGCGAATTGATAGATTGTAACACGCAATGCGAACTAGCTAAAGCAAGAAGAACAATAGAAGACAGAGACATGTGAAGAGCAATGTCAGGACGAAATTAATTGAATATCAGATAGAGGGAGGGGAAGGAGGCACGCTAACCCCTGATGGCAAGTGGGTATGCGGATCAGCCCTCAGATGAGAGGCTTGACCAGTTGACGCAATTGTCGCACAGCGTTCTTTTCAACTTCATATTTGCACAATGCAGACATGTTGGCCAGGGCATTCAGTCCGCTGAGTTGTGTGCTTTAGATTGGTGACTATATATGCTCTAGATCCCCTGATCTACGGCTGTTTACTACAGTCGGTTGGTTACACTACTAGACAACACAGGACGACGACTCGTCGACGCCGAGAATGATGACCGCAATCCCCATCAGCCCACTGAGATTGTTCTTCAGATTCCTCCCTCCAGGATATTTGTCGAAATCATAATGCGCCTTCAACGTGATGTTGTCTCCTTTCTCGAACTTGCCAAAGTCATGACACGCTCCAAATGAGCTGACATGCACCGTGTCTGGCGCTCCCGCCGCAATGGTCTCCTTGCGGGGGATGTACTCCTCACTCCCACCATACGTGGTGAGCGAATTGCACACCTGCTCCCCATCTCTGAACACCTCGAGATGGACCCCGCCGTCATGCATATGGCCAACAGTGGTAATCAGCGATCCAGCAAACGATGCGGTCCACGGCGCACCCTCCAACGTGAACTTCGTCGTGTTTAGCGGCGCTAGGATCTCCGACCCCATATCGTCACAACTCGCCGCATCGAGCCACAGCGCCTTAACTTCTTTATATCCGAGCTCCTTCGGCGTCTTATTCGCGTCCTCGGTGCTGAGTGGGACGAACTCAAACTCCGTGGTGAAGTACACCGGAGTGAGCGTGTCAATATCGTTCTTGATTTCTAGCTCCACGTCGATTGTGTCCTCCGGCCGGATGAAATATCCCGCCTTGTCGTCAAACCCGGACCCATAGTACGTCGCATTTCGATCATTGTGCACCGCCATGATCCGCTCGCCATCCTTCTTGCTTCCGCAGAACAGATCACTCCGCCCTGGACCCTGGACCGAAAGCGAGTAATGATGCAACCAGACCCCGGTATTATAGTTCGCGATTTCAGGGCTTCCGTCGCAGGACGTTCGGTTGACGTACTCCAAGTTCGCGGAACCGTACTTCAGGATGCAGGCATCGCATGGCTTCAGCGTGTTCAGGATATTGAAGTGCTTGATGCCGCCTTCATCTGCCATCCCGTGGTGTCCGCCCATCCCGGAGGTGTCGTTCCATAGCGGAGCGATGATGGGGCCGTAGCGAAGGCGGACTCGTTTGTTGGATGGGTGAGTCGGTGTGAGTTGCTCGATTTTCACGGGCAATGCGGGAGCATCATGGCCGCCTGCCATGCCACCGTCGGCTGCACCGCCGTGGCCGGGATCCATCTGCATCCCGGCGTCATGACCACCATGCTCTTGAGAGTAGACGGAAGATCCGAAGGAAAGAATGAACGCAGCGAATGCGCTGCGGCTGGACCACTTCATGATGAGAAGCAAGATGACTTGAAGAAACGAATGTAGACCGCACTGAACACTGGGTAGCAAGTAAGAAGAAGGGATAAGGAGACTTTATAACTGAAAGGCGACGCGCAACATTGCGTAATGCAGAGAAGTGCAAATCATAGATTCTCCATTTGTATAGACCTCCATAGTAAGATCTACACGTGGATGTATCATATCGAAGTAATTAATTCCCTACCATCCTACGCTTGGAAACGACGAAAACAATGACCTGATATTCCCATTGAAGGCCGCTGACAACCGTTTCAGGGTTGGCATCACACCAATCCAGCAAATTCAGCGCGCTTGGAATGCCGCGTTCGCAATAAACCATGAAGCAAATGGTAAAGTAACATTCCTAATATTCTTCGGGGCGGCAATAGATGAAAAGATATTGCATGGAAGTTGAACGGATTAGCGAAGATCTGGCCTGCCGCACCTTCGTGCCGCAATATCTCGAAAACCTAGGCAATATCGCCAGGAGCCGATCCTCGCTCGCTGCCGCACTGTCGCCCTGCCGCACGACAACCATCGACTCGGCGAGCGCGGCGGGTAATATTTTATAGCTATGACGAGTAAGGTGGATACGATCCAGGCCTTTAACCTTATATCTTCAGGTTAGATTTAGATGCAGATGCGCGAGGGCCTCGGGGCGGCGAGTGGATGCGGCTACAAATGCACTGCGATGCGAAGACGCAGGTACTGCACTCCGTTCTGTGTCAGAAGGCGGCTCTGATGAACGATTCTGATCCATTTCGTCGCGGCTTGGCTTGATCTTGATCACCAGGTCCTCCAGTAACAAATCGGCATTCTGATGGTCCTCTCTCCCCAGTCCGAATCGTTCTTTTCTTGTGCACCATCACACAATCTGAGAGATGATCCTCTTTCTCCGGTCCGATCTGTTCTTTCTTCCGTACCATCACACAATCTGAACGTACTCGCGCCGCCACTGGGTAGAAATAACTTCTAACCAACCTTCCATCTTGAGAGACCTCACTAACCGAGATATGCAGCCCTGCGACCCAATTTCATCACCACTGACGATGCCTTGCATCCCATCTATTCATTCTGAGTAGGAACCAACCCCACACGTCGGCAAGAAAGTTGCTCTTCTAGAAAGCCCGATCGCCCAACTCGCTCTCCCCATTCAATTTTCTCAGATGCTCCTCCGCGAGCTCACTCCGCACTGCCGAATTGTGGTTCTCTCTCTCCAACCGATCCCAATCATGCACGCCATCCCTCTTCTTCAACTCCCGCGCCTCAATGCTTTCCCTTAACCGCCTCGCCTCCTCCTCGAGCTTCTCGATCTTCGACATGTTCGCCACGTCCGGCAGCTTCTGCCCGCCGGAGACGATGGGCGGAAGGTCGGAGAGGTGCGACGACGAGGATGAGGGGGGTCCATTGTTGTTATTAAACCGTTGCGTGCGTGGGTAGGTGGTGGAGGTGCTGTTCCCAGCGCCGCGGAATGGTGCCGAACCAGGCCCACCGCCTCGGGGACCGGACGGTGCGTACCCGCCGCGCGGAGGCTGGTAGTTGTAGCTCGAACCGCGGCGAGGTGGACCGGAGGGGTAGTCGCGGTAATCGTCGCGAGGGTGCCCTCCGCGGCCCATGGGGCCGCCGCGTGGGCGGGATGGGGCAGAGAGGAGGGAAGGGCCGGTGGGGGCGGTGATAGG
This sequence comes from Eremomyces bilateralis CBS 781.70, assembly GCF_010015585.1. Lineage (NCBI taxonomy): Eukaryota > Fungi > Ascomycota > Dothideomycetes > Eremomycetales > Eremomycetaceae > Eremomyces > Eremomyces bilateralis. The sequence goes on from NW_022985081.1 coordinate 310,577, forward strand.
GGAGGTAAAGTTACGATTTGCAGCGGGACCCGTGGGAGGGGCGCGGATGGGAATGCCGTCGTCCCCGTTGCGGTATCCGTCATCGCGGTCGCTGGAATCGAACTTGTTGTCTCGGTAGTCGCGGTCGTCGCGGTCACGGACCGGGTAGCCATGTGGAGAGGACATACGCGACGTTGCATGGGAGTCGCGACCGGAGGGTGGGCCAGAAAAATAGTCGTCACGGATAGGTCGACGGGGAGAGGGTGAGCGGCGTCGCTCCGGGTAGTCTCGGCGGTCGTCTCGGTTCTGAGAGATGCGGTCTCTGGGTGGAGGGGAGTAATCCCTAGGCTCGGCGCTAAGATCAATTAGACCCGTTCGCCGCCGAAATGCAACAAGCGATGAAAAGGACATACCTTCGGGGGGGTTCATATCGACCACGTGCAGAAGGCTCTCGCTCCCGTCGAGGCGGAGGCGATCTATCGCGCATTCGAATATCACGGTCACGGCTGTGTCCAGTCAATGACTCAGCCTTGTTTCGATGAGTGGCGTAAACATACCCTATCTCCCGTCCAAAATCCCGCGGAGATGGCCGTCGCGGACCTCTTCGATCATCGTCTCGCGGCGACATGGCACGACGAGGAGGCGACCGAGCTCTGACGTCCTTGAACGCACCACGCGGGCTCCTGGACCGGCGTCGGAATCCCGGAGAGCGACTCCTGGGGCGCCCTCGGGGTCCTCCTGGAATATATGTATCGATCTGCGGTGCATCGCGTCGAGGAGGGGAACGGTATCGGGGAGGGCCAGGTCGCGGCGGTGGATCACCGCCCGGGCGGTAGGACTCGCCGGCGCCGAGCCTGAAGGTGTTACGGTCATAATCTCGGTCTCGATCTTGGTCTCGATTAAACCTAATATGATGGATTAGCAAAGGCAGAGACGGTAGAGTCGATAAAGCTGCATCAAGACGCCCTGATCATGACCGAGAAATACTTGGATAGCCAAGTGCAATAGTGCAAGATAGAAAGGCGCCGTACCTCCGGTCTCTAGTATCGCGTTCACGATCCATAGTGAAGGCTCCGAATCAGAAATGATCGTCGTTGGTTGAAAACTCCAAAAGCCAAGTGTAGCCAACGACACTGGTGCACTCGTTCGGGTGGAAGGAACTGGGGGTATGAACGAAAGTGATGAAGAGCGGTTTCATTCCTTCGCGAGGCGACAGTCGCGAGGCTCGAGGCGGCATTTTTATCGAATTTCGGCGTTCGCCCACGTCACGTGCGCCGACTGAACTTCACACACCGTTCTGTTGCATGCAGCCGTGCGTCTTTTGGGAGGCATCCAGAAACCGGTTCGATGCAGCAATAAGTTATTTTCATGTCTTCTGATTGTCCATTTCGGCCTTTCGTCTTACTTCGAATGTCTAGCAGCGGTATAGGCGTCTTGCGTGGTGGTTTGGCGGCTTCAACTGTCGTGACCACGAAGCAGGGAGGCCGCACGGTGTGGCAAAGGCATCTCGAAGCCTCGTCCTTCTTGGGAACGGTTTCATGGAAGATCGCATCGTTCGAGCGTGCAAGTTGCATGGTCTTACTTCTTTTGTCCTAGCGAGCGCGTCGACCGTACTGTCAGACGCATCTTTACTTCTCGTCGTCGAGCGCTATTCATTCGATCAGTGTCGTCTTGAGTTGCGGATGAGTATGCAGCAGTCGTTCCCAGTTCACGGATGTGTAGATATCGATTGTCGAACTTGTAAACTCTTGGAATCCTCTTCGTTCCCGTCCCAATAATATGTATACCACCGGATCCAGTTTCGCCATTTCGCCTCAACGCCTTTCCATGCCGAGATCGATGCGTCGCCCGCCCAGTTCCTGTTATACACGGATTACCGTTTACTTTTCCGCTCTTCATCCTTCTTAAGCCGCTTCCTGCTCTCCTCAGCAATCATCTGGCTTAGATCATCCTCGAAGCCACCTTTTGCCCAAGGATTCTGCTCTTTCTTTTGCGCCTCGTACTGCCTCTTAACCTCATCCTTACTGAGCTTCTCGTCTCGTTGCAGCGCATCTACATCCACGGACACGTCCACGTCGCCAGCTTTCCTCTTTCGCGACTTATCCTCCTGACCCAGCACAGGCAGGTTTTGATTGGCCGTCTTCAAGTCGTACTGCCGCTCGCTTCCGAAGAAACCTTGATTGCCGCGAACTTGTTGCTCGGGAATGACCTGGTAAGCTGCCCGACGTTCTTGAGGCTCTTCAGTATCTGTGCCACGGGTCTGTCGTCTGAGGGTAAAGTCAGGAGCCATGCTCTCCGCTCCACCGAATTCAGATGTCACCGCAGTTGCAATACCACTTGGAGTCGCGGTGCCACTCGGTCCAGGCGGGCCTTCATAACCTTCTTCTTCCTCCTCTTCCTCCTCCTCTTCGCTTTCTTCCTCCTCCTCGGATTCCTCTTCTGGAGGTTGTAGCTCGCCCCATAGGGTCTTCTCAACTGGCTCTCCTTGTTGTTGATTTTGCTGGGGCTGCATCACGCCGAAAATATCACCGCCATATAGAGGTCGGTTGAACTCATCAACGGGTGGCTTGCCGTAGCCGCCAGGATGGAAACCCCACTGCCCGCCGGGCGGAGGAGGGGCGTTCAAACCCGGGATTTTGAGAGCCGGATATGATGGTGGAGGACCATAGCGCTGTTGGTTGATCAGCCATGGCGGGGGAGCACCTGGCGGGATGTTCAGAGCCTCTTTCAGCTCGTCACTTAGCTCACCGGGACGAAGGTGTCGAAGATTCGTCTCATACTCTTTGCCTTCGTAGTACACCTCGCCATATCGCGTCAATTCCGGTTTCGTTTGAAATCTGAAGAACGCTTCGTATAGCTTCTGGTAATCGATATCCAATTTGCCCATTTTTGGATTGACGCGCTCTCTTTGCTTCTGCTTGAGAGTCTGCTCGTTTTGCTTGTCGAGGACGGCATCTCGCATTTCTGCAATGCCAGTTTCTTGAATGAACTTGGGAAGGGTGAAAGCCGGTTTCTCGATTCCACGCTTCGAAGATAGGTACTCTCGTTTGAGCGACCAGTGCGGTGGGACCGGGACGACATTTCTGTGCGACTTGATAGCTAACAGTAGCTGTGGATCTGAAGAAGTCACATCCGACCACTCTACCAATTCCGGTTTTTTGACCAACGCTTTCAATTCAGCGATGGACAGCCTGCTCGCATCCTTTCGCTTCTTCTTGGATAGTTTCTGCTGCTGTTCCTGTTCCTCCTCTTCATCGAACACGTCGTCTTGTTCCCAGATCATTTGACCTTTCTCGGCTTCCTCTTGTTGAGCGGCCTGCGCGTCGGTATCGACGAACTTTCCCAGGACATCTTTGAAGGTGGCGAAAAGGGGATTGTCTTCATCAACGTTGATCTCGAAGTCGACGGGCTGTACCGGTTTGCCATCATCAGAATTTGTTTTTGCGGCGCCGTTGATGCCGTTTTGCTTGTCGGTGGGTGCTTCTTCACCTTGAAGTGTAGTTTCAGTGGCTGGAGTCGCCGCAGTCTGAAAGACGTTAGTATATTCATCCAAAAAAACTCGAGTCGACCGGTTCGCGCATACCTCTGCCTTCCTCTGCTTCTTCAGAGCCCTTCTTCGGGCATTCTTCGATTCTTTAGGTGCCGCCATCGCAAGAGAGCGGCGCGATTCCTCGGCGGCGATCCCTCTTCTGTTGAAACGTAAGACGGATCAGTAGGGAATCCAGACGGTTATCTCACGCTTCGCGACGCCATCAACTGAGGTTACAGATGATGGGTATTATCTCGAATCTTGTGCGCTGTTGGGTTGACGCGGGTGGGTGGTGATGGAGATGATGGCGAACAAGTGGAAGTACACGGGATTTGTGGTGAAAGACTGGGAGCTGATCGGTGCACGTGACTTCGCGTTCGAGATCAGGCACCCCTAGTATTTTGGATGAAGCATTTGATAATAGCGTAGCTAGAAGGATGTCTGCAGACCACGAATCTCGTCCCGCACGCCTTTTTATTTCGTCTATAAAATAAATTGGCATCAGTGCTACAGTGGACAGGATCTCTCACCACTAAAACGGTCGCGAACGTTTAGAAGGCTTCGGTCAATTGAGCGCATTTTGGGAACGAATGTGTTCATTTTGGACGGATTACAAAGGACAATATCCCGTAACCTGCTAGATAGCACTCTGCTGATATGAATGCTTCCGAACAATGCTTCTCTACTCGCTGCCATGACATCCGAACGCCTTGAAAGCCCGTGATTAAATAGCCAATTCTTTGCGTGTAGGTTCCTTCTCAATCTCATACTCAATCTCCGTCCTTGGTCCTTTGCTCGGGCGTTTGCTCGGCTTCGTGGCTTTGGTTGGCGGCCTCTTCCGCTTCAAGTCGCCAAGGGTCTTCTTCAAGCGAGCGACATCATCCCCATCGTCACTGGCCGAGCCATCGTCGCTCTCCTCTGAACCTTCCTCGTCGTCATCCTCTTCTCCGTCGGAGCTGTTGCCGTCAAACCAGTCTTCCATGTCACCCAGATCATCATCGTCTGTCTCGATGTCGGATCCAGAGACATACTCGACCTCGCCCTCAGCACCTTCGTACTCGTACTCTCGTTCCATCTCGGATCCTTCCTCTTCCTCTATTCCCTCGTCCAAGTCCTCATCGCGGATACCTTCGCCTTGATTTTCCAAACCCCGCAGCACCTTCTTCCAAATGCCCTCCTCGACATTGAGCGGCCGATCTCCATAAGCCCCGCTGCGCAACCGCTCGACCAACTCCCTCTCAATCGCCCTCTCCACCCGCGCGGCAGACTCCGCCTTCCTCTCCCTCGTCGCCTCGCGTCTGCGCACCTTCGGCGCCAACTTAGGGACCAGTTTCTCACCCAGTCTCTCCTCCTCCTTCGCCAATCGTCGTGCTCGGATGGCCACTTGCGTCAGACGGGTCAAGCGCTGCTTGCATTTGTGAATGAGAAACTTCGGCCAGTAGATCAATCGCTCATCGACCTGCTCGAGCGCTTTGGCGTAGTTGTTGGAAAGTCGAATGCGCTCCCACCATTTCGAAGGCATATGTGACCGCTCGGCTGTCCTCATGTAGAGATAGAGGACCCCGGTTTCAGGGTTTGCTCGGATGGTGGCGTAGCGGCTGTTGGCGAGAGGACATGACTGCCGGTTACATAGACCGGTGACATTGTACTCGTTACGGCAGAAGGTTTGCTCTTTGGTTGTCCTGGTTCAGTTAGCGACATGCTGCGAGGCGAAGGATTGTTGCGACGTACTTGAGCTTAAAGGCACAGAATTGCTGGTTGATAACCTGCCAGACAATCTCGTCGGACGCCATATCTGCTCGTGATCGAGGCAATGTACCCCGGAGACAAACTGGAGTAAATTTCGGGAGTGGAAGTGCACACGGGATGGGTTGATAATGGGCAGGGTGTATTCCAGTTTCCCGTTCAGAGGATTTTCAGTTTTTGATAAATTTCGGGCCCCACAATTCCGACCAAAGTTGAGCACCCCTGCCTCCAAAGTCTTGGCATATATCACTGATTGGCCCGTGCGTCGAAGGACATCAATTCGGCCTCACGCGTCGCTGAAGCTCACAGCAACAAGAACAACACTATGATCTATAGCTGATGAGGAATCCTCTCCCCAAGTTCCTTTTCCTCAAACGATGTTATCATCGTAGCTCTCCCCTCTTGGTGTCCCGCCAACGATTTCCCCAACACGCAAGACGCATTCGACCCGCCCCAAACCTGACGTCTCTCCCTTGGAAATGGACAACCCTAGAGGACCCGTATCTCTCACCAGAGCATAGAGACGATGTGGGGGGTGTCAGGGTTGCGGATGTGCTACAGAGGGTCCAAGGGGGGCTACAACTTCATCCGGGCTCCCGTCAAGGCTCATCCTCTGGCGCACCGAGCGAAGGAAACGAACAAGATCGAGATGAAATCCAGAGCCTCGCGCTCTTGCTGGAGCACAGTGGATTAGTAGACAGGTCTAGGGGCAGCTCTCCCTCCGAACACGCCACGCAACTTGTCCACGCGATCTGGAAGTCCACAAACCAGGCGGGGTTAATAATTGGCAGCTACAAGACCATGACTTCCTCCATCCCCCAGATTCCCGAGCTCGAGCTCTTAGCGGACATCGATGTCATGCTGTGGCTCAAGGCCAATCGAGCTGCTGAAGGTGTGTTTTATACTCTTGGGGACGGTCATGTCGACCTTCGCGTCCTCACACAGTCTGTATGCGACCTGAGCCGAGCCCTCACCATCGCCGCACCAGCGACGCGCACCTATCTCCCGCAAGCGTCGCCCGTCATCCTCCCATCCGTCTACTTCCACTCTACCAGCATTCTCCTCCGTTTACTGGCACCCGTTGCGCCGGCCTTTGCCGAAGAGTGCTGGCATACCATGCACAGGTTGACTCGACTCCCGGACCCGCTGCAGTCGTACAGCGATCCAATGACCCGGGCGCTTGGATTGGTGCGGTTTGACAAGCGGTATGGAGGCCCTCCGCTATCGATCATGGCGCATCCGTTCCCGCAGGCCGACGAGAAGGCGTTGGAGCAGCTAGCCGCGCGGAAAATGAAGGCCACGAAGACACCGGACCGGAAAGATTTTTTCGAGGACGAGGTCCCGCTGCCTGACATTCTGTTGACGGACAAGAATGCGGAGAACCAGCTGAAGGAGTGGTTGGGACAGGAACTCCTGAAGAAGGGGAGAGCAACGGGTCGGGCCAGCTCTGATCTATCTACGGTTGATAGTCGACCGTTTGTAAGCTCGGCAGTCGTACAAGCATTCAGAACAGGATTTCTGCGCATCAGGTTTGAGATGGAGCCTTCGGGCGATCGGCGTGGGAATCCGAAAATATGACCGTCGCACAATATCAACGGTCACAGTATACATATTCGCTAGATTAACTACAAATCAATGGGGACATTACCACCTTCCCCATCGTTTCCAGAACTTCCAGCCGTCTCCTTTCTCTCTATGCGTGCGGGATGAATTCCGTGGCTTCACCAAAAAGAAATAAATCGGGACACCGGCCACGACAAACGACACGACCAAGATTGTCTGCAGCGGGTCGGCCAACGCGGCTCGACTCAGGAGGAAGAGGCTGACGCAGCAGAAGATGATGGGCGTGGTGATCCAGGTCTTGTATGGACGCTCCAGGTTCGGATCCTTAAACCGAAGGATAATCAAACCGAGAACGGTCGAGAAATAGAACGTGTACCCCGCCACGCCGTAGAAGGTGAGTAGCGTCTTGAACTCGCCCGCGATCACATATATGGCAGTCAGCGTCGCGTTGAGCACCATAGCATTGATCGGTGTGTAGAACACCCCCGCATCATCCGCGATCAGTCCGAAGAGCTTCTTCGCCACCCTCCTTGCTCTCGACGTCGGCGCCGTGCGCGCCGCTTGCAGCCGTAGCTGATCTCGACTGCCGACTCCGATCTTCCCGAAGATCGAGGGCATGTAGCCCTCCTTGCCGGCCGCATACACCAGACGGCCGGAGGTGAAGGTGGTGGCGTTGAGGGCCCCGAAACAGCTGCCGGCGACGAAGAGCGCCAGAACCAGGGCGCCGACGGGGCCGAATACTTCGGAGCCGAAGGCTACGGCGACGGTGTTGGAGGATTCGATGATGTGGATGGGGAGGACGAGGTAGTATGCGACGTTGGCGAGGAGGTAGGAACAGATGACGATGGGGAGAGAGGTGTGGATGACTCGAGGGAGATCGCGTGTGGGGTTGATGAACTCTCCTGTCACGTAGTTGACCTGTTTGCTGTCAGCGTTTCCATAAGGACGAAATATGGTGAAACACACATTATCCCAACCGTCAAAAGCCCAAAGTCCCGCATATAGCGCCACCGCCCAATTCGAGATATCGGAACTCGTGCCCTCAAACCACCCACGAGCTTTCCAGTCCTCGCTCGCATGCCCTTTGTAGGAAAACCCAGTAATCGCCACCACAATGCCCGTCACCGTAACTCCAAGCAATGCAATGAACTTCAGAAACATGAACAGATCCGCCGACCGCGTGCCCAGCTTGGTCGATATGCAATTCAATAACGTCACAACGATCAATCCCCCCAACGCTACCCCCTTGTTCACCCATGTGCTCACCTCCAAGGCATCCGCGCCCACAATCGCGCGAACCACATACTCCCCGAAAATGATGGCGATGATCGCAGCGGAGCCGGGCTTGAGGACGCAGACCGCGCACCAGGTAAAGAGAAACCCCGCCCACTCCCCGAATATCTTCGACAAATACACCTGCGCGCCTCCATTCAGCGGAATCGCGCCTCCCAGCTCCGCGTACGACGCCGCGCCCGTCCACGCAAGGACGCCCGCAACCATCCACACGATCAGCGATGCGCCCGGGCTCCCGGCATTCGAATTGACCTGGCTCGGGCTCGAGAAGATGCCAGACCCAATAATCAACCCGACCACGAGGCTCAACCCGTTCAGGTACGTCAAGGTCTTATGTTTCTCCAGACTCCCGCCGTTGAGCGCCCCGGTGACGTCGAACCCCGTCCCCGCCGGGGCGCCGAGCGCCGTGTATCCGGCAGCCGTCGACGACAGAGGGAAGAGGTTCTGTGCGAAGTCGAAGGTGGAGGAAGCGCTGTAGGAGCGGTCCGGGCGGCCGGACGGGCGGGGGGAGGAGGGTCCATGGGCGAGAGGGTCGTCGGAGGAGAAGGAAAGGCGCCGGGAGGAGGGGGCGCCGGAGAGGGAGGACTCAATGGATTCGCGGTGGGAGAGGGTGGAGGAGGCGAGGGAGGCGAGTTCGAGGGAGTCGCGGGCTGGTTGGGATGGAAGTGGTTGGTGGGAATAGGAGGGCATGGCTGGGTGGGAGAGCGGGCGTTGCGTGGCTATCGGATGCTGAGGATACGTGCTGGCATGATGAGGGTTGACGGATAGCTCTCCCAATTCCGAGCGACGGGCCTCCAGGGGGTTCGATCTGCTGTGAAATAGTGTCCTGATTTGAAGTTGACCTGCTGTCGAGCGTCGGTTGGATGTTTCGAGGATTACATGTGCAGTGCACAGGCGGATATTAGCTTGCTGGGAGCTCCTTAAAGGAGATTTGCAGACCAGACAATGAACGCTCTATTGACGCCGATCCTCATCACGACCTCCATGCAACGGTTACGGGTATGAAAATAAGCTTGCTGAGACGGCAAGTCTTTGCAAACACTCTACTTCGATGCTTCCCTTCGTCTTTGAATTGCATCATACACCGGAGCGAACTTGCTCGGGCCAAACATCGACCATCCCGTCCAACTGGTTCGCAATGGCGACGGTACACCTCTATCCGCGGCGCTGCCGCTGCCCATCAGGAGACTGTTCGCCTGCCAGAAGGCGCAGAGATAGGTGAAGAGACTATATTTGCTTTATCAACAGCTCCCGGTCCCGCCGCCATCGCAATCGTTCGTATATCCGGACCACTCTGCGAGCACGTATGTGTCGACCCTCTCTCAATAGTATCAATCCATTGTCCTGACCTATAACTAGATCTACAACCATCTCTGTCCAGACAAACCACTCCTGAAGCCCCGCCATGCCACGGTTCGAACCCTCTATTCTCCTCACATCCCTCCCTCCCCCGACACCATCCTCGACACCTCCGCCCTCCTCCTCTACTTCCCCTCCCCCAACACCTTCACCGGCCAAGACCTCCTAGAACTCCACATCCACGGCGGTCCTGCCACCGTGCGCGCCGTCCTCAGCGCCATCCCAACGTGCTCCGGCCCCCTCTCCCCTACCCATCCCACCAACTACCCACGCCGCAAAATCCGTCCCGCCGACCCCGGCGAATTCACCCGCCTCGCTTTCCACGCCGACCGCCTCTCCCTCCCTCAAATCGAGTCCCTCTCCGCCACCCTCTCCGCGTCCACCGAGCGCGCCCGGCGCGCGGCGATCCGGGGCTCCGGTGCGTCGCTCACCGCGCAGTACGAGGCGTGGCGGAAGGATCTGATCGGCGCGATGGGGATGTGCGAGGCGCTGATCGACTTCAGTGAGGACCAGGCGTTTGAGGAAGGGCCGTCGGATCTGGTGGCGCGGTGTGTGGAGTTGGTGGAGGATTTGAGGGGGAAGGTGACGGCGGTGAAGGAGAATGCGACGCGGGGCGAGCTGATGAGGGAGGGGATTAGTGTGGCGTTGTTGGGGAAGCCGAATGCGGGGAAGAGTAGTTTGCTCAATCGGATTGTGGGGCGGGAGGCGGCGATTGTGAGTAGTGAGGAGGGGACGACGAGGGATGTGGTGGAGGTGAGTGTGGATTTGGAGGGGTGGTTGGTTAGGGTCGGAGATATGGCCGGGTTGAGGAAAGGGGAGGCTTCCAATAGTGGAGGCTCGGGGGTTGGGGTCGTTGAAAGGGAAGGTATCAGAAGAGCAAAGGAACGGGCATTGGCTTCGGATCTCGTCATTGTCATGGCAAGCATCGAGGATGTGGGCGATATTACAGATATACCCAAGCTGGTGTTGGATCCTGAAGTGGTCGAAACTACTCGGGAGGCCCTTAACAAGGGGATCGAGGTGGTTGTTGCTGTCAACAAAGTTGACAAACTCTGCAAATCCTTCCCGGGAGATAACCTGGAGCAGTACCTCGAGGGTTTCCGGACTGGAATACGTTCTGTCCTCCCCACCGTCAGCTCCGAGCGGATTCTTTTCATCTCCTGCAAAGGCGAACTGCCATCCGCTACTTCTACCACTCAGGACACCATCCAAGTCCTACTCAGGACCTTGTCGACTGTCTTCACCGAAATGACCACACCCCTCGACTCCAATGCCACAGGCGCGTGGAACGACGCTAGGCCGGTGGATAAATCCATTTGGCAAGAATCATTGGGTGCCACGACGAGGCAGAAGCTACTCCTCGATGAATGCGACCTTCATCTTCAAGATTTTCTAGATAGTGCCGATGGTGAGACGACCGGTGAAGCGGATATCGTCATGGCAGCGGAACATCTTCGTTCCGCGGCGGAGTGTTTTGCACGAATCACTGGACGTGGCAGTTCCGGTGATGTTGAGGAGATTTTGGGTGTGGTGTTCGAAAAGTAAGTGGCCATTTCTTTATCTCCATGTCCTTACTCAACTGGATTTGATTCAAATTGACTGTGAGCAAAGGTTCTGCGTAGGCAAATAACGTTCTCGCAGAAACATAGACTGTGGAAATCGGAGAAAAAGATGCGTTTCAATGAATAATACCGACATGTAAGAAATAAACGATGCAAACGCTAGAAATATACTGGGTATGTCTACTCCCCTCTCATCCCAACCATGTAAATGCAGCAAAATCCCATGCCCGAAACGCCATCCGATGCAAATGCTCTTTTTTTCCCATGCCCGTACCTTTTCCCAATGCTGACCCAAACCGTCGCTATGCAAATGAACGCTCAAACCGCTAAACTCAGGAATACAGAGCTCGAACATGCCCTACATGCCGCCAAATCTCAAAAAAATGCAGTCCAGAACTCGGAGAACTGGTCGGAAGAGTTGCGTCGTGCTCATGCTAATGTCCAATCGCCATGAAATCTGCAATGCCGCCGTCCCTGGAGCCGCGCCAGTTGCCGGAGCGTATCGATCATCAAGAGTGGCGATGTCGACGTCGAAACAGCCCGCTGTGTTCTCCGAACTAGCGGAGGCATAATTGGGGCCTCCACCAGGGAGGACACATCAAAAAAGAGGAAGGGAAGGGTGTCGAATCCATTCGATGGTGAGGGAGGTGAAGGGTGCCGCCCATGGCCAGGCTCAGTTGTAGCCACCGCGACCCATCGTGGAGATTTCGTCGGTCTTCGAAGGTAGAAAAGAGATTCTGCCAAGAACAGCGTCGAGACCGATGTCGAGCGAGAAGCTATCTAGTTGTAGCCTCCACGTCCCATGGTGAATGTGGTCTATTTCGCGATTGATATGGAGGGAATCAGGAACCAAATGGTGAGCTCGCTGGTCGGTGTCCGCAAAGATATTTAGTTGTATCCGCCTCTTCCCATGGTTAAGTTGGCCCGATATGGATAGACTTGGTATGAGATGGAAATATTGAGACTCTTGACTTGTAGTAGGAAAGTAGGAAAGGACTTCAACTCTTGAAAATGGAAAGAAATGACCTTAAGAACAAGGAGAGCTTGGACTTCACTGATCGATATATGTGAACAGATAATTCGCGGATGACTGGCTGTCGATTCAATGGCGCACCCTGGTAGTCAAGGGTCGGATGTTGGATTCTGATAGAGGTCGATGCAGTCAGGTCGGGTGGTTGTAACGCTTGGATGAACCGTTGAAGGGCGAAGTAAACGATTGGTTGATGGAAGTGGATTAAGGAAGAAGACGGATTGTATAGATTGGATTGATGTCTGCAGAGGGGATGAGCCGAGAGGGCCTTTCAAGCGCAAATCATGAGGTCTTATAATGCCACCGATGATCGATGCCTCCAACGGACGACATGGATCTGCAAGCCGCAAGGTGAAGGTCTGAGGGTCAAGGAAGCATTGTTCGGGTGGACTCAAGTGGAGGCACTCACGCAGGGATTGTGAGATGCTTAGCATCAGCCTCCCAGCCAGCCCAAACCAGCTCGATGCAACCTCGCAGGCACTGATGGAGATCAGAATTCTGAGATGATCGCTGAGCGTCCGGATGACTCCTCATGACCATGAACGATGGCCATGCAGCTCGTGCCAACGACCCAATGCGATGAGGTATCTTGGTCCGCACGTCCTGCATCTGATTCTGTACATTCACCGATGGCCGAACCATTGGGCAACCCGATTTAGTTTCCGCATCAACATGAACTGTCCGAGGGCGAAGGGATGTTGGAAAGGTCGAATCACAGCATCGGCCGTTTTGTGGCGCCCGACCAAATACCTTTTTTGGGAGGGAGGCTATGGCAAGTCATCATTGCTGCACTGCGATCGGTTTCCACTGTCCACGCCCGCCCAGGCCCGGACCACGTCCGAGCTTCGCTAAGGACAGAAATGAGAAACGTCTGACTTCAGCACGAAGTTCTACGCAATTTCTTCGTGGGGATTCGGCTTCCGATTCGCCGTTGGAGGTACAGTTTCAGGAGCTCATAGACATGGTGCCACGAGCCGTCTGTCCGGATCGTGGTACAATTGGCTTGATGGCTCGAGCCGTCTGATGAACCCCTTGATGAAACAAGAGAACGGGTGTGGATGTGCTAGGGACATAGTGTGGCTATGAGGGGAATAACGTCCAATAGCGTTCGTAAAGAGCCTTCACATCTCTAGTGGACTGGTGATGAACCTTCCTGTTGATGACTGCCTGGAGTCACGGCACGTACATATTGTTCGCCAAGACACCTCTGTTCGTGATATCCAGTGACCTGCCAGACAGAAAATGCGCCATGCTCACTTGCGTGAGGTATGAATGTATCCGACTTGGCGTGCGCGGTGAAGCAGACATAGTCATTCGGCATCTCCTTTGAGGACTGAGGCTTGCATAGAGCGCGCAAATTCTTCGTTCTTGGTATCAAGGATTCTGCACCTCAAGAAGGTACCAATTACCATAGCATGAACCATGGCGTTGCGCCGTTGGAAAAACAGGAATAATGCTTGTGACTTCTGACTTGGTGTCAAGATCGACGCCCCGGGCTGGACCTCCCTCCTATCGATCTTGTTGGTCAAGCCACAACGTTCAGCCCTGAACCGGAACACCACGTTGTCCGCTGTCAGCCCTACCGCTACCCCAGTAGACACCCCCAGTAGGCTGCGACAGAGCACCTGCAAAATGGTGCAGTGATCTCCGATCTCAAGGCGGGTTTGATACTGTATCAAGCCGCAAGAGCAAATCAGCAAAATTAAATTGACCCTGGAGCCACACAATCAACAACGAACCACACCGCCGGCGCACCCGCTGCGAGAAGGATCCAACGGAGCCACCATCATAGGATGATTTTGGTGTCATCCACGCCTACAGCCGATGTTGCAATTCCGATTCTGAAGAGTTGTATTGAAAAATTCCTCCGTGAGGATTGCGTTGCGGCTCATGGACGATCGGTCGTGCGATCGACGATGGTGGCGTACTGCTGTCGCATTTTTCACAACAGATCCGAATGAGAAAGACCCTAGGACGGGCCGGGCAAGGTAGAATAGAAATTTGAATCGTTCTATTCTCGCCAACATCCTTCCGATCCAATGGGACACGGATGTTGGTGTAGATTCAAAAAGGTAGAAACCCTCTGGCCGCAGCATATTCGTGATACTCCAACGTATCGATCCCACAAAGCCCCCACCGAATTAAGGCTCTCCTATTGAGGAAGTTCAGTCCCGTTCCCTGATTGGTTCTAAAGGATCAACTAGGCTCGGTTTCAGCCCTGGAGTCTAAAGTTGTTCATCCCAGGCCCGGATTTGGATGCACCACTCATATCTTTATGCGACATTTGTACGACTTAATTGGTTAAATACAAAGAAATGGCCACATCGTAAGCCGCCTTTCGATGATTAGAATCGCCGGCAGTCATTGATATGAGCCCCAACTCTTCCGTGCTGTGGCGCAAAGCCGAGCACGACCAGGTCGACCAGATCGACCAGAAATAGAACGAAAGCGATATCAAAGCGGAATATATGACCATTAATAAATAAAAATTGAACACGATTACGATCCTTTCGATGGCATATGCAGCAACGGTTGCTTCATTCGAGAAGTCAACTCGATAGTGGCAGACGAACTGGTCGACACAGAAATGCGAGCCCATGTCTGGTGTCTAGATACGGTACATTGCGTGTCGCTAATTCATGCAAGAATATATTGTATAAGCCCAAAGTAGTGGGCAATGTCTCCGATCTGGATATGGTGACCCAATTGATACTTCCAGGGTACAGCAATGTCTCCGATCCGGGTATGATAGCCCAATTGAGACATGCAGTGTCAGCATTCAGCAACCACGTATTACTCCATCGTTCGATGTGGCTTGCCAGTCCCCAAGACCGCTTCGACATCTCTAGTCCTGACATAATCAAGAGAACATGATATACGTCAGACTCTTGACCTCTGGTCGTTCCCCGAATATTTCACGAAGGATCTTGCGCGACGATAACATGGTCCTGAAATTGATGTCACGTTGTTCTGGTTGGAATGCCGGGACATTTCCCGGAGCCCAAAGTCTAGACCATCGGGGCATTCCCCAAAAATAGCAGCACCGGGAGCCCCTGTTTAGACTTTTTGAGCCGCCTATTAGCGCCGTCTGTCTCGGCGAATAGCAGCCATCGGGTTCGAATTTCGATATAGCGAGTCAGCGACATCACTAATTACCCTGCCCATCCGGGCCATCCAGCAGCCCATCCGTCGCCTATCTAGTTCTATTTCCAGCCACTCAGAACTTTGATGGTAACGTCAGAATTCCGCACGCCTGCCGAGTCTCCCAGCCTGGAAGAGCGGGGCCGGGGGGGAACCAGGCGGCTGGGAGAGTGCTACAGTAAGCCTCATCGTCGGCTTAGTAACGAGGAAGAAGTCGATGACAATGTGCTACTTAGAAATCACTGTCCATGCTGTGAAGGGATGCTTACTGTTCGGCACACATTCACATCCCACTGCAACTGTGGCTTGGAGAAGAGCAGAAAAGACGTCATAGGGAAGTAAACCAGGCAGGGCCCTTCGCGAAGATCACGCCCATTCAAGCCCGTCAGCACAGTAATCTTGCAGCAATAGACATCTATATTCACAACCGTTGTCTATTGTGATTTCATCAAGGAGAATTTTCCTTCCAATCCTGCGCATGCGACATCCAATATGGCTGTGCAATGCAATCCTTCGTCGCCGTGCCGACGGTGATACGGACTCGTCTGACAAATGGTTCATGCCCATGACATTTCGTAACCGTGTCGCGCACCGGACTCCGTGACTTCAACTGTCTGTGGCAGTGACATTCCAGGCCTGAACTCTCTGAACATTGCCTGCTCAGAAGACCATTTTTGATTCGTGAATAGACCGTTCGATTCGGGCGCTTAATGATTGGGTCTGCAGGTCTCTTTGGGCACTCCAGCAACCCATGACCATCCCGACTTTCAGGCACCGATATACGCCGATCGACATGCTCAGATGCTGTACGAACTGATATAATACTGATCGGGAGTTGAGCCATGTTCGAGTCGCCGCAGTCGATCAAGGATAGCACTCACCGTCAACACCGAATCCTCCCGACCCTCATCATCCGGCATATAGACGTAAAGAATCAGCGCCGACTCGTGACAGAAGCCTACCCGCATTAGCACGCATGTCCACCCTATCATCCACGCCACCTACAAGCAATCACCCTCCCCCCAAGCCTCCCCACACTCATCACCTTCCCCCAATCCCGCCCATCAATCCTCACCGTCGCCCACCCCTCCTCCCTCCTCCCCAACGGATCCCCTAATCCCCTCATCCGCGTACTCGGATGGCCCTCCACCCCGCCCTCCCCGCCCTCCACCTCCCCCGGATCCAGCTCCGGATTCACCAACCCTGTCCACACGCTCTTGATATCGATCGCGTCCGCCGCCACCCGCAGCCGCAGGCACCCATGCATGTTCGCCGCGAGCTCCAGCCGCGGCCCGGGACCCGTGAACGCTGGTCCCGTCCCCGCCGTCGAAGGGAGCAGCGTCCCGCCGGCGCCGCTGGTCGTGGTGGCACGCGTGCTCAGCGCGAGCTTGGTGAAGCGGTCGCTGGCGGCTTTGAGCTGCGCCAGGGGAGGGAGCAGGATGTGCACGTCGGGATCGCGGCAGCGCGGCTCGTGAAGGCCTTCGACGGTGGCTTGGCTGAGGATGCGGATGGGGACGTCTTGGGTAATGACGGTTTCGCGGTCGGAGGTGCCCCATTGTAGGGGGACGGGGACGCCACCGAAGTCGTCGGTATCGCCGACAGGGGCATTGCCCGCGAGGGATGCTGAAGGACCCTGATTGTTGTGTGGGATGGGCGGGGGTACGGGGTTTGGTTGTCCGGGCTGGGTTTGTAGGTGGTCCGCAGTATCGGTGAAGGAGTGGAGGGGCCCGGGGGTGAAGTTGGCTGCGGTGACAGTGGTGCGATGGATGGTAATGGAGAGGATCGGACGGCCGTCTTTCTTCGTGAGACGAATGGAGGCCGAATGGGCCTGGAGAGCGGACTTCAGGGCGCGCTGTAACGATCCAAGGGGAACTTCGAGGTTGATGGTGTTATCCGCATTGGACTGGATGGAGTACTCATGGCCGAAGATGGTGTCCTGTTGTCGGAGATCAGACGGCATATAGAAGGGGTGGGATATCGGAATGACGTACAATTGCGAGAACCCTGGCTTGATGGTAAGTAACAGGCCATAATACGGTATCGGTCATGGTGGAACTTACGCCCAAACCTGCGTGCCCTGCTCTGGCATCACCGTGAATCGAGCATGCTCCTCATCGAGGCGGACCCAGGCGATGGGTCCTATCGAGGCCAACGATGCGACGAACTCTGTTCACGCCATGTTTTAGATACGATTTGCGTGGTGATGGTCAAACTGCTTACTATTGAAAGTCGTGATATTCTGGATTTGCGCTTTGAAGCGCATTTTCGATCAATATGACGGCATGGACATGGTATTAAATGTCTTCAGGCGTTCATGTTTCAATACTGGAAATCATGGGCTCGTAGGCTTACTGCTAAGGCATTCCTAGTCGCGCACAGCAGCATGCAGCCCTATCCATATAGCGCCGAGCGTTATCAGATCAAAAAACAATATCAGTGCCACTCCATTCTAATGGCATACGCCAGGAATACATTGGTGTAATTACAAACTCCGGTTTCGCGTGCGAAACGCGTCGACTTAATTAACGCGGTATGATTCGGGTGATCGACTCATAACCTCCCCACGTCTGGGGCCACCATGCCGACAACACTCGCACCATCTTTCTCAATACAGCCCTGCTGCTATGATGGACAGTTTATTCTCTCCAACTTCAACTCCCTAACCATTTCTAGTATAGGAAATGACTATCTATGATACGGATGCTTCTACTCCATTTCGAGGGCATCTGGAGAACCTCCTGATTCATCGGAATCGCATCCATTCCAGAGGACAAAAACAGCTTAATTCCGCTTGGTGGATCCCGGACTAACTACCGACGATAAGTCCAGCGCCGCTCTTATTTCATAAGCTAAGGAGCCCGAAGGGAATTATGTAGATCGTTAATAATTACTATCTCCTGATTCCGATGCGGATTCCGCTCCAATTAGTAATAGGGATTTTTTCACTTCGATCTAGGTCTTGTTACTTTTATACCATCGGAATTCGCAATATGTCGCAATAATACGGTTAATTCTACTTCCGAATTACTTCATTTAAGGGGCCAGCGTTGGTTTTTACCTGTCGTCTGAAATTTTCGTCAGTCTTCATCATTTTCTTCATTCAGGGATCAGAGTCGCATACCCCTACCGTGGCATAGATATCTGGAGGTTAGATGGCAGAAGACAGGGTCGAGACAGCTGCCGATGGCTCCCCAAAGACAAACCATGGTGGGAGACCCGTATGTTTCAAGACTACGTTTCATGAAGTCATGTTCGTAGTGATTGCGACCATGGCCATCGCCATGAGTTCAATGGTATGGACCCCTTCCTGTCCGAATACTTCCAACTCCTAATAACCGTCTGTAGTTGACTGGATCGGTCACCGTCGTCTCCGCGGAGGTTGGGAAGTCGTTGGCCATGAAGGATGCGGAGATCACCTGGCTTGCAGCTGGACCAAAGTGCGTACATCAACTAGGAGCTTTGCGAGAGAGCCAGAACTGAATGGATATTGCAGCTTAACGTCTGGGTCATTTCTACTCTTCTTCGGTCGAGTGGCAGACTTGTTCGGTCGTAAGTCGATGATTATCGGGAGCTTTGCACTGTTCACGGTCTTCGCTATAGCGGCTGGTTTTGCTCGTACTCCATTAGCATTAGATACCCTATGTGGAGTAATGGGCTTTGTGGGAGCTGTGTCGATCCCACCGGCACAGGGGATGCTCGCCCTGGCCTACGGAAAGCCATCCAAACGAAAGAACCTCGCATTCGCCTGCTTCAGCGCCGGAAACCCTCTTGGATTTGTATTGTCCATGATCTTTTCCGGGATCGCGGCGCAAATATTCAACTGGAGGGCTTCGTTCTTTCTCCTTGCGATCATCTATGCGCTCCTGACCGTGGCCTGCTTCTTCGTCACGCCAAATGACGACACTCCGAAGGCTCCCCTGTCGTGGGAGACATTTAAACGCATGGATATTGTTGGATCGCTTCTGACTGTCTCTGGAATTGCCTTGTTCACAAGCGCCTTGAGGTTTGTTACCGGGAGCTGCCGAGATGACCATTGGCTGACAACGCGAACAGTATAGCAGGTGACGCTCCTCAGGGGTGGACCACACCATATGTGCTCGCTCTTCTGATAGTCGGTGCTGTACTGATGGGTGTGTTTGTTATATGGGAGCTCTACTACCCATATCCGCTGGTTCCCATGGACATCTGGAAGGACCGCGATTTTAGTCTCGTAAGTACCCCTTTTCAAAGAAAGATCATAATGGCTGACTGTGTAGGTTATCACGATCCTACTTCTCGGTTTCCTCGCCTTCCCCACCACCCAATTCTGGCTGTCGTTGTTCATGCAGCGTGTCTGGGAATCCTCGCCCCTTGACGTAGCTGTGCATTTGCTGCCCATGGCTATTGCTGGTATCCTAGTCAACGTGAGTATTGAGTGTATGTCTCACTTTTCAAGTCACCACTGACGTATGCAAAGGTTTTCGCGGGGATGGTCTTGCACAAGATTTCGAATAAGGTCTTGATGGGATACGGGGCATTGTCATACGTTGCAGCGTTCCTCCTATACTCGTTTTACAAACAGGGCCAGTCGTACTGGGCGTTCATGTTTCCAGGACAGGTGCTTGCGGTCATTGGCGCAGATCTCGAGTTCAATGTGGCAAATGTGAGTTCCGCTATACCTTCACCTTCGATATGTATCACTTATCTATTTCCAGATGTACGTCATGTCCTCCCTCGCACCCTCTCAACAGTCGGTCGCTGGTGGCATTTTCCAAACCGTCACAAAGCTTGCTGTTGCAGTCGGTATGGGAGTCTCCACCGCAGCCTACAATGCACAGCAGCAACATCCGTCAGAGTCAGGATACTACGCCAACAATCCCTTTGAACCATATGCAGCTGCGTTTTGGTACTGCACAGCATGTGCGGCGCTGAGTCTCATTTTCGTTCCGTTCCTCCGGATCGGCACCCAAGGCAATGCAGAAAAATCATTGGACGCTTCCACGGTTAACGACGAGTTCAAACGGGACAATGTCGCGACACCAGGCAATCAAGAGGATATTGAAGTGACAACTCCAATTGACACAGAAAAGCCGATTATCGAAAAACAAGATTTAGCCTCTTTGAATGAAAAATGCCTCTAGGATTGTTCTGATGCAGCTACTATAAACTCCCTCGTTCCAGCAAGGCAATCAAAATCCAGGCAGTGGATACTCCAGCGTCTCAATCTTTTCAGGATATACCAGACCATTCTGTTGGCGGACCTGGTCCATAACATCCATCATCACAAGACTCTCTTCGAGTGGGAGTGTCTCGCTCTCCAACTTGCCGTCCCGGAGACACCGAGCGCACTCGTCCGCTTCCCAAAACATGCCTTGCCCCGGGATCTCGCGGGTTTCATCGGCGAACTCGACGCTAGTAAATCCTTCAAGAGGAATGACGCGGAATCGAGTCGGACGAAAGATCGGACCAAAAACCTGGATTTCTCCTTTGGTGCCTTGGATGCGGACGGCAGGTCCGGCGGTCCCCTTATTGTCCGGGTCAAAGGATACCTGTAGGATTAGCGACGGAAGCCAAAGGAGTTAGAAGCCGCTTACCCGAAGACCTGTCGTTGCAATCCCATGGCTGTTCAGGGGAGGGAAAGACATGATGAGGGACGTCAGCTCATCAGCTCCCGTGTTAGGGTACTTGGTCAATTGGCTGACCACATTCGGCGGCAGGCGATGCTGCGGTGGCTGGATGTGATAGAGGAACTGGAAGACCCATAGAATGCTATAGATGCCCACTTGATAAATGTTAGCCTTTCCTGTACAACCATCAGACCCGTCGACGAAAAGGCACTTACAATCAAGCATCGCGCCCCCAGCCAAATCAACATTAACCATCCGATTCTCCACCCCCCATTTCGCCTCCGGCGTCCCACTATCCCCAATGCTCAAGTCCGCAAACACCCTATGTACAGTCCCGATCTTCCCCTCGCTCACCATCTTCCGCAGCTCCACCGCCAGCGGGAAATACCGCGTCCACTGCGCCTCCATCAAAAACACCTTCCTCTCCCGCGCAATCTCCACCAGTTTCCGCGCTTGCGCCGCGTTCACCGTCAGCGCCTTCTCGCACAGCACGTGCTTTCCGGCCTCCAGGCAGAGCCGCGCGTTCTGGTAGTGGTGAGAGTGCGGCGTGGCAACGTAGACGATGTCGACGTCCGGGTCGGCAGCGAGGGAGGCGTAGTCGCCGTAAGCTTTGGCCGTGGAGGGACATCCGCAGGAGGTAAGGAACTCCTGGGCGCGCTCTTGAGAGCGGGAGGCGGCGGCGACGACGGTGTGGGATACGTCCGAGACGGAGCGGGTGGAGGGGTCGAGGACAAGGTCTTTGGTGAATTCTAGGACGGGGTGTTAATTACGATCATGGAGAATATGGTTATTTACCCTCGTACTCTGGGCTATGCCTCCGGTTGCTACGACAGTGTCAGTTCCGCTGCATTTTGGGGATTGTTAGGGATATACCTAGGATTCCCCACCGGATCGTGTATGGTTTAGAATCAGTCATATTGAGCCACAAACCTAAATTTATCGATATTTGTACGACGTCAATGCAAACCAGTTGGTCCTTGGATGGCTTTCTTAAGCCTTTTCTCTTGTGTTCCTGAGAAATGATGGTGGGATATTGTCGCGTTCAACGAGGGACGTTTGATTGCGTATGTAATGGTGGGGGTGGGGTTACATACTTAGCGGAGAAGGGTAAATCTCCCCAGGCCGGATACCATAAATGGTGAGCCAAACAAACTGCTACAGATTGATGTGACATCAAAGTTTCTTGGTCTTTGTTTAATGCCCTTCGACCAAACCAAGGCGGGTGTAAGTGCAATTAGATGATGGGAGACATGGCATTTAACCTTGAATATCAAAGCAATTTATTACCAGTACTCCAGCTTCACCTTTATTCCTCAAGACCATCGGTGTTACATAAATGACGATACTAATAGGTATCTATGGTAGCAGATTCAGAGGTAAATCGCTAACATCAGCTAGATTGAATGAACACAGGTTCAAAGTATCTTGTTGTCATTTCGAAGCTATGGTTATTCCATATGGTAGCAGTGATAGCAAATTCTAAGGAGGGGGATATAACCTGTTAAGGGGAACTGAGGAGGGCTGAATTCACCCCCCCATTTCAGAAAGTGCAGTATATATTTATAACTGTCAATCTGTAACTTCAGTGGAAATGGTCACGTTGGTTTCACTGCTGACATGGGCCAAGTATAGCCGAAAAAAGATACTAGTCCCATGGAATAGACACCTGGGACCTGTGAGATGGTTGGCTTCTCTACCCCTATCTACTAAAAACCACCCTAGAAGGTGGGTAGAGTTTTGCTCTTTCTCTGGATACCTTTTTTTAGCTAAGGAGAGAGGAGGGGGAGAATGGGGGCCACATCAGGGGGAGAGGTAGGGAGGGTTCGAGTCCGGCGTGGGGCGGTCTATTTTCAGTCCAAATTTTGATCGTCAAATCGTCTTGTTGTTTCTGCTGTGCTATTTATACACATGTATCTGAAGCTACCCACGAGAGAATTGTCCGACAGTGGACATGATCGTACAGTCGAAACTGCTCTGCTTTCAGATATAGGGACCCAAGCGCCAAGTCCGCCAGGCAAGACACGGGATGAACGAGAGACAGGAAGAGAAAGCTTTTGTTTCTCTTAAGAGTATAATGTACCCCTGTGAAAGCCACCCAGAGATAAGTTGGCTTTCACGAGAAAGGAAGTCGTAAGAAGATATGATATCGTAGCATCTAATTGACTCAAGAGGCCAATGAAAAAGAGAACAATGGGCTGCTATGACACATGCCTGTGTAAAGAAAGGAATACACGCATCAAAGATCGTGGTCTACGCTGTAGTAGTTTGCTCTAGATCCAGCCCGGGGCTGGAGGCACGTTTCCCCCTCCGCCACCCAGCGGAAAAGCCAATCCGATCTCACCACGTACTCCTGGCTTTGGGGATGGCGTGCGAGTCCTCGCCAGCTGTGGTGTAAGCGACGAAACAGGGTTCATGCGCAATACTTTGGCTCGAGGAGTTGGAGGGAGGTTCTTGTTGACAAATGGTTGTGGAATAGTCACTGTGAGCTTGGGTTTGGTCGCAGTTGAGGGAAGGCAGCTGTCAGCTGGTTCAGGAGTATTTGCTGGTGCGGTAATCGGTAGCAAGAGAGAGCTGGAGGATGATAGTTGAGGTGTAGAGATAAGA
The DNA here is from genome assembly GCF_010015585.1 of Eremomyces bilateralis CBS 781.70. Lineage (NCBI taxonomy): Eukaryota > Fungi > Ascomycota > Dothideomycetes > Eremomycetales > Eremomycetaceae > Eremomyces > Eremomyces bilateralis. The sequence goes on from NW_022985081.1 coordinate 333,989, forward strand.
TTTGAGGACGTGGCCCCGTCAGTCTGGGACTGTAAACCAGTCGATTGAGTCCTTTTAGAGCCACTCAATTCTCTTCGAAGTGGCGAAGGCATCTCCGAAGGATCTAGAACACGTTTGGAAGCGCTTGAGTTGCCTGCTGCGATCGCTTCCGGCGCAACAGAGAAACGCAGACCGATTTGTACGGTCGCGCTACTCCCAGAACTGCTAAACCGCCTATGCTCTCGAGTGAAAGGGGCGGACGGTCCGTCCAAAGCCATCAGCGTCGCAACTTCGCTCACATCAGTGACAGAAGGTGCGTTTCGAGCCATGGAAGTAGCTGTCGTTGGCGAAAATGGGGAAGCGGAAGTCAGGGACGCAGACTGATTCTTTTTCAGGGATGAGACGGACTGCATTAGACTGGCCAGCCCCTTTGCTGCGGGAGAGTAGACAGTGGCAGGGAGACGCGGGCTATCATTTTGAGGGAAGAGTGAATAGCTCGGTTTGCGTTTGTGGGTTGGAGTTCGAGGAAATGAGGATTGGGTTGCTGATGCTGGGATGAACACGGGAGTGGGTGGCAGAAGAGGGACTGTAGCGGAATTAGGGCGTGAAGGGGAGGTAAGAGGTATTGCGGTCGCAGTTCTTTGCGAGATTGGCGCAGAAGGGGTAGCTGTACTCGGGGATGACTGCACTGCACGTTTCTCCAAGGCCTTCTCAGAGTCCCTGAAGTAGAAGAGAGACTGCGTAGCTCTCAAATAAGGCTGATTCAACGGTGGGCTGATCTTGCGCAAGTCCAGGCTCCCAGCACCACCAGCTCCCCTGAAGCCTTTACGAGCAAAATATGCGGAGTCTTTTGCCTGGATCACTCCCCAGTTCGGGTGCATTCGGTAGACGAAATATTCGAACGTAATGAAAACACCGTTTCCCAGCAGTGCGAAGTCACCAAGACCAGATGTAGTCATAAAGTTGTCGAATGTCATCAACTTTGCCTGGATGAAAAAGGGGAGTACCAGAACCTATTTTTATTATTATTAACGATTGTTTCTGGATGGGGACAACAGTTTACTCACATTGAGGCAAATCGACCAGAATAATCGGAAAACCATCCTTGATGCGGCAACCCTTTGGCTAGGTTCGATATCCGACACCCGTTTGAGTTGGATGGCGATGACTGCAATCATCAAGGCAAATGCAACCACCTCAAATGACAGAACGACCAGCCCAATCAAGTTGAAAGGGACAGTTCTGAAGAGGATATCTCCAAGGCAGACATCCGGAATTTTCCATAGAGCGGTGGGGAGCCAGGTTGCGAGTAGGAGACTTGATATCGCGACAAGGCAGAACGGCGTATTTCGTCGGCTGCGCGGCATAAACTTCATATACTTGAGCGAGCGGATGGTGGTCTCGACGCCGAATACGAGATGAACGTAACCGGATAGAAAGGCGACTGAGTCTTTGTTAGTAACCAAGCAAAGCACGATATATACCGCACGTACTCGGGAAGATGATTTGCACTGTCTTCGAGCATCCATTTACTTCAATACTGTCTAATGAAGCGGATTGGATAGCAATGAACACGATGTTCTGCATTGCCAGAGAAACCCCAAGAATAAGGAAGACGTTCACTGCGGGGTTGACATTGCGAAGGATTCTCCAAATGCAGAGTTTGCTGTGTTCAATTAGAATCTCATCGGCTTTGGGTCCTAGACGTTGTCCTTACTTTGGTCGCAGCTTCACCTCCAACTTCGACACTCCATACCCCTCGACCAGTATTTTCCCGATCAGAATGATTGTCATCACCAAGGCAAAGATGCCCACCCCAACGCGCGTTGTCCGTACTGACTTTACTCTCTCAAGGACTAGACCTTTGATAAGTTGGTCCGTTTGATTGACCCCCACCGCTTGTCCTTCAAAATCGACCATCCCATCGAAATTCGCATCGTTGTTGAAGGATATTGCGGACGGGTCTCTAAATGATATTTCTCGACTCCATATTGCCATATTGTTGTGTGAAGGGTTGGTATGGTGGTTGGCGAAATCGATTGACTCGTGTTCCTGTTCAAAGGCGTGCGACTTGGATTATAAACGTCATAAAGAACGAACCGGTATTGGAGACGAGAGTTACTCCAGCTCGATCGTCGATCACAAAACCAAGATGGAGGATCCAGCCAGCGGTAACGAAGGGAACGGGATTAAATCACAAACAACGTAAACGAGCGTGGGATGAATACAATTGTCGAGCCCTGCGATGAACCGGCCGAACAGCAGAAGAATGGAAAAGAGTATATGAAGCAAGGACCATATCGCCATGTCCAAGCTGCGAGGCAGTTTCGCGACGCAGGCTATCCTTGTAGCGCCACCTACCTTCATCATTCAGGTCCAGATCAGGGCAAGCAGGGAGACCCTTGGATAGGTAGGATGGAACTCGCCCGAATTTCTGGGAGGTGCTGCTACAGTTTCATGATCTCACTGTACCCTCTAGCACACCGAGCCCATCCTGGTTCGCAACCCGTAAGCTCTCGGATCAGCAGTTACCGGTAGACTGCCGGTTCTTAGCGTCTGATAGTAGGATCAGTGTATCATCAGGGACGAATGCGACTGCCGCTATTATTATGCTAAGTGTGTTGGATAGGTAGAGGCAGCTATCTCTTAGTATCGCTGTACTATGCAGTAGGGGGAGAACAACGACTGTTAATGACGACGGCACACGACGATTGACCTGACAATCTCAGAAAATCCAAGGACAACTGTATACAAATATGATGTATCTCAGCATAACCGACACTGGTAGCACAAAACCAGGGACAAGACGGAAGAAGACGGAGTAGGGGCGCAGGTTGGAACTATGATGAAGATATCGCAGGGATTTCTGAAACAGGAAAGGCTGCAGATCTCCCAGGGACGTCAACTTTATCTTGCTGCACGATACTACTGCTTATTGACCATTTTCCATGACTAGCCCCGGCCATAGGACAAGCCTTTTAGCAGTGGGATAGGTCAATTTGTGACCAAAGTACGGCGGTCGCCAATGCCTTGGTCTAGCTTCACCACCGAAAGGTTCGAGACGTGCAGCGTTGGAGACGTCCGCCACCACGCGACATGATGCAAGAAACCTCCATCGCGAGCGAATGGGAGCTTAACGATGATGAAAGGATGCTAATAAGCTCTCGATCGTCAGATAGTGGAAAACCATAAAAGAAATTTGGGCAATTTCGCGAGATCTATGCAGGGTGGTGGTTCAAAGATCAAACACGGACATCGGAGGTTTTCCGGGGTCAGTGGCGGGCGGTTGAGTAGGACGACGGTAAGTATGGGCGAAGCCGAGGAAGTGTCAAGTGGTATATATGGTCGTATTATGAGTCGCAGCCGCCAACTTCGTATATGTTCCAGATTGAATGCTGATGGAAGTTGGTGGTTGAGATTGATGAAGTGCAGATGTGATGACTGGAAGATGTCAGGCCGGGGGCCATGCTGTGGCTGAATGGCCCCTGCCACACTTCTGTTGGCTCAGGGGCATTACTGCCTTGCGGCCTGATCCTCTACTCGGAGGCTCCCTCACTCATTCCACAGAGTCAGGGTGAGCATTATTATTGCAGGTAGACGACATCAATGCACATATTCTACGCTCCGACATGAAAAGTCGAGTCTTCTGATCAACTATTCACCGTCAGAATGAGAGCATTGACCTACCTAGTCTCATGCCTTCATCTCTTCTGCTGGAAGCATCAAGCGGGATATCGCCCATCCGCTGCAGTCTGCTGATCTCAAAAAAGGGAGCCGTTAGAATCTCGGGACATTCATGCTTTCTTCCCAGGTGGATGACCACGAGTGCCCTGACTAGATGCGACTCTGAGCGTCCTGGGGCGTTCAAGGTTCGGGAAAGAGAACGGCAAGCCCTTGACTTGCGACGACAACATGGAATCCTTCAGCCGAGTACCTATTCTTTGACCACATCCATTTGATTCTCGTGTCTAGTTCCAGGGCATCACATCCCTTCTTTGACAAATGTGCCCCGAACGGAGGCCTTCCAAACCATTGGAGAAGGCTTCATTTTGGAGGGAGTGTCCATCGTCCGACGCCATGGATGTCTCGACGAGAATAACTTGATATGCCCTAGAAATCTCGGTTTTGGTTAGCCTTCCGGTTCCAGCGTGGAAACTTTCCCATGAAACGTTGACAAGTTCAATGTATCTACTTGTTCCGCATCAAAAGGAGGAAGAAGAGGGGTTGAACTTCGCAGTCAAGAGTTCCAGCGGACCAAAATAGGCGCGGCCATGACTCCGTGATACTCAGCATGCGATGGCTTGAGGTACTTTTGTAGGATCGACGAACCCTTCTCCTGCTCTAGGGTAGTCCTTGTCTCGTACAGATGTCTCGTACCGATAGCGATCCAGGTCCTCTTCCAGCAGAAACATTTTTCCGTGTTTCTTCCTGAACCTCATCCTGTGTGCCTGCTTACCACTATGTTTGGCAGCTCAGGGCCCAACGGCACCCAATATATCCTCCCTAGCATCGAAACTCTAGGGTTGACCATCACGACAGTCCGACGAATCTAAGATATATTAACGATCGACGTAGCCGATTGCACGGAGCTCGACTCGAGTGGGTTAACGACCTCATAGGACGATAAGACGCTCTAGCCGAAGCTTGATTTCCCGGGTCTGTCAGTGCTCAACAATTCGACATCCCGTAGAGATCTAGCCCTTAGCTTGGTAACTCTGCACTATCGTAGCAGCGAGTCACCCCTCGATGGGTGGAGGTTTCATCGTTTGCCCCAGCTGATTTCGTGGAGAAGGGCTTCCCCAAAGCTCCCTGCCATCGTTTGGCTAATACTCGGAACTGGCTGCTCCCTTTCCATTTGCTTCGGTTGTTGGATGCTCGCGATGGTTGTTAGGCCGAAACCAATGTGTTTCAGATGTGTCACTTCTGCTCTTGCGTCAATCCTTTCAGGACCCATCACCATCGCCACCGGAGCTCCATTGCCAGTCTGCGATTCTCGATAGCTCATACGGTAAAGTTCTCCGAGGCCGTGCTAACTAGTGTTTCAATAAGTTTTGCAATCAGTTTGCTATGGTTGTTGGTAGAGCATATGTTGGTATCCTTGCGGATGTTCTCACATCTCGTGCGAGACGGAGCTAGTGATGTAGGTTCTCGAGCGAGCTGCGAGCTCAGATGCGCTTGTGCCTGTTCCGTTCCGAACTGACAAAACCAAACTGTTCCAGGACAAACAACGCGATTTTATGGGAACTGATTTCCTCAATGGGATTGCCTGGCAACCAACTTAAGGTATTTTTCGAAGACTCCAATCATCAACTCGTCATTCTCGGCTCTCTCATCCGAGTGCTTGTTCCCCCTCTAGAGCCAATTGTGGCAGCAATTCGCCGCCCCTCCCCTGCAGAACTCCATAACAAAATCCACCCCTACTGGTGAGGTGTTATCATTACTTATCAAGGACGACATAATGGCTAGCAGAGGAAATGGGTCTTATCAAATCATCCGCACGTGGTGATACCACAAGAGGGGTCTTCGTGCGACTGCAAGACGAGACAGCGACATCATTCCCTCATGCTGTGCTGATTCACGCTGTGAGGGAGGGGCTGCCCCGCACTTGTCCGCGAATCCATCTGCTCTTGGACGCGATATGCGATGACTTTTACTCCATCCAGCAACTCGTGAGAAGGAGTTCGCATGTAAGGGAGGGAGGTCGCGCGAGATCATTCGCCGACTCTTCCATCCCTATTCCCTAGGTCCATCTGTCCGTCGCGATACACTACAGTTGCTTGCTGTCATCATGGAAATCGTGGAGGCGAATTCGCGACTCCGCTTTGGCGTAACGGAATGAATCCGAGAGATCAGATGGTATAAATGGCGCTGGATGCTCGGGGATTTTGGGAAGCTTGACTGATAGTTACATCGTCAATCGAAAGTTGTCACAGTGAAACTTCGCTCTTGTTGTCAGAGTGATCGTGAATTTGTACTCCTTGCAAGGTTCTATACTTATATCTGTATCATCGAATCGTTCATTCCGCGGTCTCCCCCACAGCACACGTCATCAACGGTTCATCACGATAGCAGGTGCAGCCAACGTTCTCAGCACGAGGTAGCTTAACATCGTCGACTTGACATGGATTTCCACTACTGACTCCTCTAGTCACAACATTCCACCTCAATCACGCTTCAATTCTCAAAATGGTATTTCCAATCGCCCGCTCAGTGGCACGGCTGGCTCGTCCAGCCACCTCTTCTCTACTCTCTTCCACCCGTCTCTCCGCTGCTCCACGAATCTTTCTAATCCGACCATCCGTCCGGACGCTAACCGCATCCTCAAAACTCCAGGGCAAAGTGCTTCTATGCCTCTACGACGGCGGCATCCACGCCGAGCATGAGCCGAAAATGCTCGGGACCACCGAGATCGAGCTCGGCATCCGCCCGTGGATCGAGGAGCGAGGCCACACGCTCATCACCACCTCCGACAAGGAAGGCCCGGACTCCGCCTTCGACCGGGAGCTCGTCGACGCCGAAGTGATCATCACCACGCCGTTCCACCCCGGCTACCTCACTGCCGACCGCCTCGCCAAGGCGAAGAAGCTCAAGCTCGCCGTCACCGCGGGGATCGGCTCCGACCACGTCGACCTTGATGTGGCCAACCAGACCAACGGCGGTATCACCGTCGCCGAGGTGACGGGCTCCAACGTCGTGTCGGTCGCTGAGCACGTCATCATGACCATCCTGGTTCTCGTGAGGAACTTCGTGCCGGCGCACGAGCAGATCCAGGCGGGTGACTGGAATGTCGCGCAGGTGGCGAAGAACGAGTATGACCTGGAGAGCAAGGTGGTTGGGACAGTGGCGGTAGGGCGGATCGGGAAGCGCGTGCTGCAGCGGTTGAAGGCGTTTGACTGCAAGGAGCTGCTGTACTTCGATTATCAGCCATTGAGCGCTGCTGAGGAGAAGGAGATCGGGTGCCGGCGCGTGGAGAAGTTGGAGGACATGCTGGCGCAGTGCGATGTCGTTACCATCAACTGCCCGCTGCATGAGAAGACGAAGGGTCTGTTCAACAAGGAGTTGATCGCCAAGATGAAGCCGGGTGAGTCAGGATTCGCTTTCGGGGATGGCCCAGGCTGACTTGTATAGGCTCATGGCTCATAAACACCGCTCGTGGCGCCATCGTCGTCAAGGAAGACGTCGCTGAGGCGCTGAAGTCCGGACATCTCCGTGGCTATGGCGGTGACGTCTGGTTCCCGCAACCCGCACCGAACGACCACCCACTGCGCTACGCGAAGAACCCGTGGGGAGGTGGCAACGCGATGGTACCGCATATGTCTGGAACGTCGATCGACGCTCAGGCGAGGTATGGAAATCGAGTGCCGATGTGCCATGAACCTGGCTAATGTTTCTGCAGATATGCTGCCGGTACCAAGGCGATCCTTGACTCGTACTTCTCCGGCCGGCACGATTACCGACTGGAGGATCTGATCGTCAAGGATGGCGATTACGCCACGAAGGCGTATGGCGAGAGGGCCAAGAAATGAGCGCGTCGACTGCAGTGGATGGGCGATGTAGAAACCAAGGGGTACGAGATGCAAAAGCAGACAGGGTCTGGACAGTCCCAGATGTGTTCAGCATTCCGAATGATGGATGTTTTCGGCGTTTGAGTTAACCCACAGAACGTACATGCCATGCTCTTTCCGCACCAATGTTTTCCGGCGTTTCTTAACGAATATCCAAATGTCAAATCAATTGACCAATCCGTTCCTCAACTCCGTTACCTGTAACGCCATACCGCTATTAAATGCATAACCGAAACCACGCTCGTGATCCCCACACGCGATTACTCTTCATCACTATCGTCCCTAAACCCCTCTTCCAACTCCCGACTCAACCTTCTTTCCGTATCTCCCAACCGATCCCTTCTCCCCCACCCCTCCTCCCTCTCCACCTGATCATACCCCGGCGGCATATCCAACATGCCCTCCGCCTCCGCCTCCCCCCGTCCATCCGCCCCATCCCCCGCCCCGTCCCCCCTACCACGGCCTCTCCGAAACCGAGATAAATACTCCCAGCGCCACGCAGCGGGCAATAGGGCGGCGACGGCGCGGAACGGAGCGCTGAGGTCGCGCAGGGAGGCGAGGGAGACAGGGGATTCAAAGGAGGAGGAGAGGGGCGCGTAGGAGCGGTAGCGGTTGCGGTGGTGGCGGTAGAGGGGGAGGAGGAGGTAGGTGATGAGGAGGAAGAGGGCGAGGGAGATGAGGAGGGGAGGGAGTAGGGTCTATGCGGGGGTTAGTTGGTTGTCGGGTGGGTTGGATAGAGGGAGGGGGACGCACCTTGAGGAATTCGGCTATGGGCATGGTTGGGTTGGGGGAATATGTGTAGATTGGGATGAGGTTGGTAAAGAAGCTGGGAGGACACGGGAGATGAGTGTCATGCAGCAATGAAGAGGTAGATTAGGAGCATTTGGATCAGTGTCGAAGGCGAATTGACCGTTTGCTGCTTTTTCCTTGCTCCTGAGGCTTGGTTTGAGGACGTTATGCGTATAATGATACTGATCTGGAGGGGAATAGGTTCATGCCTCTGTACTGGATTCGATGTGAGAGAAGGGTAACGACGCTCAGAGTATCGAATTGCACTGTGAACATTCGCTATGTCTTTGCACAGTACCTTCTTCCAATTGCGGCATTCTGTGAAGTTCAATACTCCCTGCCGTGGTGAAGTAAGGTGCGATACGTCTCCTCTCTTTCTCCTGTCCACGCAACGCAACATGCTTTATGCGGGTGATCGGAGGTTTCATCGACCCCCAGCCCGAAGATAACCGCTAATATAACCTCGTTCCATATACGGATTAGCGCTGGTTCAGTGACCAGTTATCATGTCTTCTTTTGTCCCAGCCGCCTTTTGGCATGTATCTTATATACATTACTGATTCCATACAGCTGACGTGATTCATCCCCCGCTAATGCAGCTTCACGGCCTCATCGCTCGCGCCCTGAACATTGTCCGTGCTGACGGATGGCTGTCACTTGTCTCCTTTGGTCTCGTTTACTGCAAAGACGTCTCAATTCAATCCATCCCAAGTGTTTCTACACTTTTGCGTCCCCGTACTACATCGTATTCCTCCCTCCTCTTACAATTCCACTCCTTGCCGTAGAGTCGGTGCTGTGTCATCGAGCGATATACATGACCACACCCCTGTTTACCGCAATACACACCCCTTGAACGCGCTGGTGGCGGGAATCCTGCACCGCAATCCCCGATTCTACCCTACGACATTGCACGCAGCATGGATTAATACATACTCAAGTCGAATAAACAGAAGGCGTCGGAATAGGAGGGCAAGCTGGCGACAACATCGCATCGAGCCCGCTGATGGGCATCAATATCCGCGCCAACAACCTTACGCACCCGTGCCTCGGAGTCCAGCTGGGCTTGAACCGACGGCACAATCTTCCACAAGATGCCCTCCAGCTCCTCCGCGGATGCGAAATCGAGGCAGTCGTCGGGCGGGAAATCTTTCTTCTCGCGGCGACATAGAGAGAAATCCAACGACTACGGCTACTTAAACGCCGATCCCGCCACGGTGATGCCCGCACCGTCGGGGTCGCAGTCCTCGCGACATTCGAATCGACGGCCTAGTACCGATCGCCCAGGCTCATCGGGTCACGATGCAGCGGGCTTGAACATGCAGGCGGGCGTCATCACGTCGATACCGTACGAGACCGTCGCGGATCGAGGATCCCCGATTGCCGTGAACTATTTGCCCAACGAAGAGAATCCGCCGAGGAGAGGCCCGAGGGAGCCATTACCACATCATTTAAATAAGGCGACCAGCGACTTTCATCAGTACCCGGTGATCAATCGAATGGCACCTCCCCCGAAGCCCGGCGCGTCTGACGCGCCGCCACGGCCGCCACCGCATGCCTCCATGTCGACGCCAGCTTCGAGCGCCTCCGGGGATCGAAGCGGACACATGCAGAATTACAATAGGAAAGGAGGCGCATCGAACGGCTTTCAAGATATGGCAATCGCCCCAGGAAATAACCGTATGGACGATCAAGCGAGCATTCACTCGAACCATTCGGGAGCCCGAACACCGAGTGTCCAGTCACACACGAATACCTCACAGCATTCATTTTCCACATATGGGCAGGATATATCACCCTCGAAATCACACCAGTCGCCGATGTATAATTCCTCCGCACAAACCCAGAATTCGCGCTACAGTTCGACAACCTCCTTTTCGCCTGATGGCTTCAATTTGAAACGACCATCGGATGACCGCCTCATCGAGAAGGAATGGCTGAGCTTGATGAACAAGCGCGGCTGGCTTAATTTGCCCGAGCAAGCGCGGCGACAGATGCAGAACTACTCCGTTGACAAGAAATGGATGCTGGTATATCAAGATCGTCTGGCCGAGTGGCAGGGAGATCAGAAGAGAAAAACTGTCGCTCGACACACCGCTGCCGACACCGTCTTCGACCGCGCACACGAGGAGGGAAGCCCCGAGTGGTACGTTCGCAAGGTGCTGGATAACTCGATCACCGCGAAGCAGTTGCAGAGCTTAAGCGTCTCTCTTCGAACGCAGCCCATCGGATGGGTGAAGGCGTTCGTCGAAGCACAAGGGCAGATCGCGCTCACGAATGTGCTCTCGAAGATCAACCGGAGGCAAGGGCAAGGGCCTGCTCCTCCGACCAAAAAACGGGATATGGATCTGGACCGCGAATATGACCTCGTCAAGTGCCTGAAGGCTCTGATGAACAATCGATACGGTGCCGACAATGCTCTGCAGCATCCGCAGATCACCGCGGCGTTGGCGGCCTCGCTCATCTCCCCGCGCCTCAATACGAGGAAGCTAGTCAGCGAGATCCTCACATTTCTGTGCCATTGGGGCACTGGTGAGGGACACGCGAAGGTCCTCGGAGCCCTGGACAACCTCAAACATGCGCAGGGCGAGAATGGTCGCTTCGACGCATGGATGCGCATCGTGGAAGTCACCACCGACGGGCGCGGCAAGATGGGCAGTCTGGTGGGTGCCAGCGAAGAGGTCCGCAGCGGAGGCATCGGGGTCGAGAACCTGCTAATGGAATACGCTGTCGCGAGCTTGCTGCTCATCAACATGATTGTCGACGCTCCGTCGGATGACTTGCAGCTGCGAGTGCATGTTCGAGCCGGGTTCACAGCATGCGGCATCAAGCGCATCTTGACGAAGATGGAGGGGTTCCAATACGAGGTGATCGATAAGCAGATCGACCGATACCGCACGAACGAGGCGATTGACTACGAGGATTTCTTGGAACGGGAGAACCAGAGCATGGTGGATAGTGTCGAAGGCGATTCGAAGGATTTGAGCGACCCGATTCAGATCGCGGATGCGATTCAGACGAAGATCAACGGAACGAGAGCGAACGATTACTTTATTTCGACCATGCAGCATTTGCTCCTCATCCGGGATAACCAGGGAGAAGACCGGCTGCGGATGTTCCAGCTGGTCGATGCGATGCTGAGCTACGTGGCGATGGACCGGAGGCTGCCCGATATGGACCTCAAGCAGAGTTTGAACTTCACCGTCCAGAATCTGCTGGATAAATTATACACCGACTCCGAGGCACGCCAAGCGCAGGACGAGGCTACCGAAGCGCGGCAGGTCGCGGATTCGGCGCTCGCGGAGCGAGATCAGTTGACCGCGCAAGTGCAGCTGGGCGCTGATGGATTAGTCGCTAAACTGCAGAAGCAAGTGCAAGAGCAGCAAGCGATCATCGACCTGCGCGGGCGGCAGACCGAGACGTTGAAGGCCGAGGTCGCGGAAGTCCAAAGGATGCGGGCCCAGGAGCTCCAAAGAAATGAACTGGAGACTCGCGAGCTATACCTGATGCTCAGGGATGCTCAAGATGCAGCGGCCTCGGTAGCGAAGGACGGCAAAGCTCCGCTCGCAGACCCGACTCAGATGCAAGGCATCCTCGACCGCGAGCGGCTCATGGACCGGCTGGAAAGGCAGCTTGAGCGCGCGAAGACGCAGGCGAAGCTAGAAGGCAAGGCATTCCAGGGCCCCGGTCCGAGCGACAAGCTGCGCGAGCTTCGTGAGCGGATGGATAACCCGATGGGCCAGCGGTTGGAGATCGGCGACTACAAAAACAGCATCATCGGGTCGGTGTCGCGAGGGAAGAAGGCTCGCCATTTCGACTCGGATGACGAGACCGAGAAGGCGGACGAGGATGCAACGGTGTATGAACGGCCGCGGTTGGTCGAGATGCGTCGGCCGAAGATGAACGCGGAGCAAGCGACGGGTCTGCTTGGCGAGATCGCGAACAAAGTGAAACGGATCGACGGCAGCGATGATGAGGAGGGCGATGGTGTCACGACGGGGCCGACACATCCAAGCATTGAGTCCGCGTCGCCGAAGACCCCTGATGATGAGCAATTCGATGGGGCTGGAGGAAGGAAAGGTGTCTCACCGATGCCTGGATATGCTAATAACGTGCCACCCCCACCTCCACCACCCATGCCGGGCTATTCTGGCGCTCCTCCTCCACCCCCTCCACCGATGCCAGGCTACCAATCCAATGGTGCACCTCCCCCTCCCCCACTACCGGGCACCAACGGTGCGCCTCCTCCACCTCCGCCTCCTCTTCCCGGCACCGGCTCCAACTTCGCTCCTCCACCCCCTCCCCCGATCCCTGGCGCGCCTCCCCTTCCCGGAGCCAAAACCGGCGGCTTCTTGCCCAAGCGTGATCTCAACACCGCGCCAACCATGGCACTTCCCGTCGCGCGGCCGAAGAAGAAGCTCAAGGCGCTGCATTGGGAGAAGGTCGACGCGCCACAAACCACGATCTGGGCGACGCACACGCCGACGTACGAAGATCGGGAGGAGAAGTACAAGGAGCTGAGCCGGAAGGGCGTGTTGGACGAGGTGGAAAAGTTGTTTTTGGCGAAGGAGATCAAGGCGATCGGCAAGAAGCAGATGGCCAAAGATAATAAGAAGCAGATCATTAATAGTGATCTGATGAAGAAGTTCCGTAAGTACCTCGTGTCTCGATTACTCCTATGGGGAGGTTTATGCTGATGATTGGATAGATATATCCCTTGCCAAGTTCTCGCAAGTCTCCGTTGAAGTGCTGGTCCGCAAGGTCATCCACTGCGATTCCGACGTCTTGGATAACGCGGTTGTTATGGACTTTTTGCAGAAAGACGACCTTTGCGTGATTCCCGACAACACCGCCAAGTTGATGGCTCCGTACGGCAAAGACTGGGCCGGTCCCGATGCTGCGAGCACCACTCGAGAATTGGACCCGTCTGAGCTGACCCGAGAGGACCAGATTTACCTGTTTACTGCCTTCGAGCTCCGCCATTACTGGAAGAGCCGTATCCGGGCGCTGTCGCTCACGAGGACGTACGAAGCGGATTACGACGAGATCTCGCAGAAATTGCAAGATGTCGTCCGGGTATCAGATTCGCTGCGAGACTCGGTCAAGTTGATGAACGTCCTGGGTCTCATTTTGGACATCGGAAATTTCATGAACGATTCCAACAAGCAAGCGATCGGATTCAAGCTGAGCTCGCTTGCGCGCCTGGGAATGGTGAAGGACGACAAGAACGAGTCCACCTTCGCCGATCTCGTCGAGCGGATTGTGCGAACGCAATACCCCGAGTGGGAGGGCTTCGTCGATGAAATCGAAGGCGTCATCACGTCACAGAAACTCAACGTCGAGCTGCTCCAACTGGAGGCCAAGAAATACACAGACAATATCAACAACGTGCAAGCGTCCCTCGACGCCGGCAATTTGTCCGACCCCAAGAAGTTCCACCCCGAAGACCGTGTCAGCATCGTCGTGCAGCAACACATGAAAGAAGCGCGCCGCAAAGCCGAACAGATGAAAGTCTTCCTCGAAAACATGGTGGAAACGTACGACAACATCATGGTCTTCTACGGCGAAGATCCTACGGACGAGAACGCCCGCCGCGACTTCTTCTCGAAACTCGCGATCTTCGTCAGCGAATGGAAAAAGAGCAAGGCCAAGAACGTCGAGATCGAAGACACCCGCCGCCGCAACGAAGTCAGCATGCGCCGCAAGCAAATCAGCGCCCAAACCATCAACGTCACCGCGGCTGTCGACGGCGACGCGCCGCCCTCTCCCGCGTCCACCGGCGCGATGGACTCCCTCCTTCAGAAACTCCGCGAAGCCAAGACCGACACCCGCGACCAGCGCGACCGCCGGCGCCGCGCCCGCCTCAAGGACCGACATCAGGTGCGCGTCGCATCCGGGCAAAATATCCCGGATATCCGGAGCGGCTCCGATGACGCCGACGACGCCGGTTCCGTGTCCGTGTCCGTCGACCCGACTGGGTTGCTCTCCCCGATATCCGACGCCGGCGAAGGACCGTCGACGGAGCCGGCGGGCGGCGACGCGGCGGAACAGGACGTGGGCGACCGGGCGGAGGCGCTGCTGGCGGGATTGCGGGCGGAAAGCGGGAAGGGCGGGGATGAGGTGCGGGTGCGGAAGCGGCGGGAGAGCGCGAACGATGAGCGGGAGAGGAGGCGGAGACGACGCGCAGCGGCGGAGTCGGCGGCGAATGCGGCGAGTGAGGAGGCGGCGTGGAGTCGTGGGTCGAGGAACTCGCGGATTACGGAGTTGGAGGAGCCGAGGGATGGGGAGGATGTGGAGCGGAATCGATTGAGCGCGATTAGTGGAAGTGCGAGTGGGGAGGGCGAGGGTGAGGTGCCGAGAACGAGCGCCGAATTAAGCATATCGGGTAACCCGGATGCTATGGATGGTCCGCAGCTAAGTGCGGCGCCGGTGACGGTTGTGAGTCCGCCGAGTCCTGCAGGAGAGCAAGGGAGGCCGTGAGGTCTTCGGGAGGGGGTAATGTTTGCTGGGTGATGCTGAGTCCAACTTGACCGTGGCCCCCGGACGGTTTCCGTGGTCATTAGCGATACCAGTTTCTAATGTCTTATATTTTGCTTTACATCATCCTTTTTTTCTTCCGCCGTGTACTATAGGGGAGATATCGCTGCGGTATGCAGTAGGAGGACGGCTGTTGGGGGCCTTTCTTCGAGCATTTGAGCAGGGCGTTGAGATTGATTTGGGGGCGACAGAGCAGCCTTTGCGATGGATGTCAAGGACTGTTCCACTCTGCCACTGTTCCTTCAAATGGAGATAGCTATTACAAAGCACCGGGACTGTTAAACCAATATTCAGAGCTTGTTTGACTTGCACTCTGCCCTGTCGTTTCGACTCGAGAAACGCTGGACTCCTTCTCCACATCTCGGTTTCCTCTCAATCCCATGCAACTACAGTCATAGTGCCTATTATTAACGATTGAAGGATGTAGTCATATTTTTAGGCGATCACGATTTTGTTATCGCCCCTGACGAAAATATAATGAAGTTGGTCGTTGGCCCCCCGGCTGTGATGGACAGCGTGAGTGCGGCAGATTACGAGGCCGGACCCTTGACCGGTTGATAGGGCGAACTTCAACCCCATGAGGCTGAGAGAACTCACCGACCTACTTCGCCATCACTTTTACGGATTCCGACTTCATGCTGCGAAACGCCTTCCGGCGATATTGGTGGAAGCCTGAAGGCAGGCAGTGTTGGACGGAGGTGTAACGAACACGCCTTTGCACCAACCAGATGTCCGCCAACCTCCCCAAACGTGCCATGGATCGCTCGGTCTGGCAGAACACGTGGGACAAGTGTACAGGCCGTTAGGATTTTGACACTGGAAATTCGGACGGGTCTATATCGGGCGCTATTGGTCGTGATACCATGGATCGTGCCTCGTTGGTGTCTCGTTGGTGCCAGGCAACCATGGCACTCACCCGTAGCTCACGCCTAAGGCGTGTGTCCATTGCGGCACGATGGTGAGAATTATTTGATGGCTGTGTAGGAAGACATGACCATAGATCATCAACTAACCGGTTGCTACAATTGTAAGGCCATACGGTACGGTATTCCTATATTTCCCTTCCTAGAGATTTCTAGAATATTAGTCTTCGGACGCCTGTCCGTCTACGCTGATGCTCCGAGTCTTCCTTTCCTAAATCTACTTCTAGTCTCTGTGTTACTTAAAGAACCTGTGTTCTAAGTTGTGCCTCCCAATATGTCAGGTGTTGTTCTTTACTCCCAACCGACTCCACCGGCGAGTCGGGAGAACTCGAAGTCGAGGGTTGACAGAACCGAAAGATCGCAGCGAGTTGGTAACCTCTTCAAGGGGCTCCGACTTAGGATCTCTGGGGACTCCAAGCCAACCCACCCTGCAAACGGCCACAGTGCCTCGTCATCAGCATCTTCTGTCCGTGGAGGTGGCCAGCGTTCATCATCGGCAAACACATCTCCAGTCTCGTCCGCTTCGACGGGTATGACCACCCCCCGGCTCTCCGCAACGATATCCGATTACGATGATTTCAATCTACTGCACATCCCGCCTTCATCACCGCTATCGCGATCGAAAAGAGTAAACTATTCTCGACCACTGTCTGCTCACCTTCAAGATCGGAGAAGAGCCACTCGAGGCAGCCATAATTCAGACGACAACTCGTCCCAATCTTCTAGCCATTCCAGGAGAACTACGTCAAAAGGGGCAGCCAGGCTGAGAGTCACAATACCAACCGTGGATGTTAGGGACAATGAAGGGTCAACACATTCGGTTCTTACGTTTCCCCCAAACGACAGCATCCAAAACACCCCAAGTGGCTCACTGTATGATTTCGAACGTCGGCATGCATATGTCTTCGAGCGGACACCTTGGTCTACGAGTGATATTGGTCGGTTCCGCAACTCAACGGTTTCTCATGCCGAGTCATCATCACCGAGCCCGCTAACACATGGCACATCACAATACACGCGTGTATCACAGAGGATGGGCACGGAAAAAGTACTTTATGGCGCCCTCGATTCTCTTATCCATTTCCCTCCCCCAGACCTCGACAAGGCCGCTACAACGAGTAAAGCAGAAGCCATGGCACGAATCCCCGGCGAAATAGCACCTCCAAAGAAGAAGAAGAAACGAACCAGTCCAAAAGAATCTGAAACGGGGAATGGACCTTCATCCGACTTGACAAATATCTCAACTCTCCCTCCTTCCTCTGAATACACAAACAACCTCCAAAGGGAGTTTGAAATCCTGACACTCCGGGTCAATAAACTCACAGCTCAACTCGACGCTGCTGCCCAATCCAAGTCGAGACGCACCCCCAAACGCACCCTGAAGCGCCAATCGGAGCCTTGCGAATGCCAAGTGTGCGGAGACGAATTTTTCGAATGCCCCAATGCCAGCCAGAAATGCTCACACCCACGGATGACCTGCCGCCCATGTCTCTCCCAATGGATCCATAAATCCCTGGAGGATTCTGCTGGCCAAGTCAACGTACGCTGCCCGGACGCAGACTGCAACCGAGTCCTCGCCTTCACCGACGTCAAGAAATTCGCGGACCCGGAAGATTTCGAGCGATACGACCAGCTGCAAACGAGGGCCGCCCTCAACGACCTCCCGAATTTCGTCTGGTGCATTGGGCCGCACTGCGACAGCGGACAAATCTACGATGGCTCGGAATTTGCCACGATTTTCACCTGTGCTGCGTGCGAATATCGAGCCTGCACTTCAGATGTACACCATCCTGATGCGCCGCCAGAGCAGGCGGGAATGGAGTTGCGAAGTGGCCGGGCGATTGGTTCGAAGGGAGGAAATATCCGGCTCATTCCATGGCACACCGGCGAGACATGCGAAGATTACGAAGAGCGCATCAACTACGACCCCGTGGAGGAGAGGCGGAGGGAAGAGGAGGCGCAATCCGCATTGGAGATTGCACGGGTGAGCAAACGGTGCCCGAATCAGCGGTGCGGCTGGAACATTCAGAAGCGCGATGGCTGCGATCATATGACGTGCAGGATGTGTTCGTATGAATTTTGCTGGATCTGCTTGGCGGACTGGAGGGCCAACCGAGAACCAAGGGGATATGGTCATATATGCCCCACTCATCGACCTAATAATAACGGCCGGTAAATGGACGCTGGTTCTAGCGGCATTGAGACGTGCAATTGGTCGTGGAATAGTGTTTACCTTCTGTGTAGTTTTGGTACTGGAACTGGAAGGGTTGAGACTGGTGGCACTGATGCTGGTGGTCTTGGTGCCGGATTCGGTGGTACTAGCGTTAGTACAGGAGGCGCTGGCACTGGAACCATTGTCACCGGAGGAAGTGGCTTTGGCCCCATTGGTACTCCCGTTGGTGCTGGAGCAGTTGGTACTGGAGCCTTTAGTAATGGAGGGGGAGGAACAGGTTCCATTTTGGCACCATCCATGTCATCAGACAGACCTTTCGGTGGTATTCCAGGCCCTACTCCTTAGGCAGGCATCGGAATCTTCGGTTCTGCGTCATCGGACAGCGGTTTTGGTGGTCCGCGTAACACCCCACCAAGCAACATCTTCGGTTCTCGACCCTCCCTCCATCGGAAGCTAGAATAAGTTTCTTCCCACCCCCGCGGTAGCTAGCACGCTTTCTCGGCAGTTTTTTTTTGTTCAACACTCGCCTCACTCCTCCATCAGAATTTAGGATCTTCTTTGATCTAATATATCAGAGCGGCGAGGATGCATTAATATAGACCTGGGAGAAGATCTGAAGCTGGCAAGGGAAGGGTGTCATTTGGAGGGATGTCAAGTAGTTGACACAGAAACCCATCTAACCTATCGGCAAGATGTTAATCAATGTAATGTATTTATGAATAACTCATATACCATGAGTAGATGTGCATTCAAGTGTTATGTTCGAGGCAGTTGAAAATACCTGATATTTCTCCTATTCTTTTGTAGGTCTTGGATAACATTTAAGGACCAGTGTTCAGGGGCAGTCCATGAATGTGAGAAGGGGATCAGATGCCTTACCGCCTTACAGCCTCGAAAATCGAAGTGACGCTAAGCCATATTTGGTATAGTGCAGTACTGTCGGATAGGGACAACAACGACCTGGAACATCAACAACTCGAAGCCTCCACCAAAACAACCATCTCCACCCCATGATTACTTGTCGCTCGCTCATTTCGAACGCCGGACACGGTGCACATTGTCGTATATTTAAAGGTGCATTGGAATTAAGCGTGCATCTTTGGACGTTTATAAGCCATGGCGTCTGCTGTGCTAACTCCCGGTCGCATTAAGCGGCGGGAAAACCAGTTCTTCGATGTCGGCATTCAGGGACGGTGAGTGATGATCGCGCAGTCGCGTCCCAACATCGGACGAGACAACATGGAAGATGAGATGAATTCTAATCGACCATTGGGACCACAGGAAAACCGGAATCACGCTCAAAGACACTGGGATCCGAGACGAGAATGGGATGATGCCCCTCGATGGCATCTTCTCGAGTCCGCAGAAGAGCCCGCCGAAGCAGATATTCGAAACCCAGAATGGGAAACTTGTGAGCGCATCAGGTGAGAGTATGCAGATGAGTATGACACCACCAACCGGACTATAAAACACATTGGTGCATCTTGTTTACGTTTCCCGATAGGCTCTGCGCCCGAAGTCACCGAAGTCCTATCAGCGAGGAGGTTGATGCAAAGCGGAAAGAAATTGCTCCCTCCACCAATGGGTCGATCGCCGATCAAGACGTCTCTCGGGTCTTCACCACAACGACTTTCAATCGCAGCGAACTCGGCAAGGAAGGCAGCCATGACCCCAACAGGATCGCTCCGGAAGCCACCGATACGGAAACTGGACTTTGATATGGACGAGCCGATTGCGAGCATCGAACGAAGCCCGACAAGGACCATCAAAATTGGTAGATACGAGCCGGAGCAGAGTCCGCTGATCAGGCGGAAAAGTCAGGCTAGTGTGGCAGAGGACGAAGTTCTACCTCGAAGCAGCCCTGTCCATATGAATGGACTCAATGAAGATGACGAGTACACTCTACCACATTACGGCGACGATGATTCTATCCAGATGCTGCATGGGGCGAACCAATCCTTTGTCCGGGCCGAACAGACCGTGAGTTCGACTCCCGAAAGTCAAAGAAAGGGCGCCGTAAGAAGCAGTAATATCTCGAACATGCCCTCGGATCCGTTTCAAGATGCTCCGTCCTCTGGAACACGAAACAAACGAAAGCGCATTTCCGATGAGGCCATTGACCCCTCACTACTTCAGATGGAACCTTCTGCAGGGCCCATCGAAGCTAGCCACTACGATATCTCCCCTAAGGTACCTATCGCAGCGCCTCAGGATCTGCCACCGCCCCAGGATCTGCCAGATGCAGAGACACCCGAGCGCTTTACTACGGATTTCTCGGACGAAGATGATTATGATCCAACGCTTGCCAACGCAAAGAGCAAGGCTAAGACTCGCCGCAGTACAGCTACCAATGCAAATAAAAAACTCCAGATCTACGAAGATGACTACGCAGAGGCGGGCGCTGAGGCGTCCGATAGCATGCCGCCACCTGCCGCAAAACGGGCCAAAACATCAAAGAAGCCCGCAGCGCGCGACCCGAATGCTCGAATGAACCGCACTGTCTCACGTGGTGCTTCCGCAAAACCGTCCTTCCCACCACCAGCCTATGCCCGCGATACCTACTCTCCACCGACCCGTGCACGAACGGGAAGCGTGGCGCGCGGTGCCTCTCGAGGAGCATCTGCTGCGCCATCCAATGGACGAAGTCGCAGTCATGCGCCACGCACATTGCAGATTCTCCGACAAGCCACGCCGTCCGAGGACGACGGTGCATTGAGGACGCGGAGTGGGCGGACGAGCATCCAGCCGGTCCACTGGTGGTGTGGCGAGCGGGTGGATCGCGCGCACGATGGGTCGATCAAGGGGGTGACAAGAGTGGAGGAGGCGGAGATGGAGTTGAAGAAGAAAAAGAAGGCGGCAAAGGGGAAGAAGCTAGGCGCGAAGTCAAGGCCGCCGGCGAATAGACTTGGGAGTTTAGAAGAAATTAGGGAAGAGGAGGAGGAGGTCGAGGAGGTCGAGGAAGAGGAAGGGATGGAAGAATGGGAGGCGGAGGGAAGGGTGTTGACAGGGCGGGTGAAGTCATGGGATTTGGCTATGAACCCAGATCTAGAAGGCGAGGACGTGGAGATGGGTAAGTCGATTCCTCACTCCGTCCACTCCTCTGCTGCCGCTCCTTTACTTCCTCATGCTTACGTGCTTGTAGAGATCGCCTACGGACGAAACTCCATCGAACTCAAAGACGTCGCGGGCGCTGACTTCCAATACGGCAAATGCATTGCGCTACCCTTCTTCGGTGCCGGACTCGTCGATATCCCGCCCGGTGGCTACAAGAGAGCGAAGAATTCCCGACGAATGCAGATGACATTCTTCGTACACGAGGGGAAGGTCACCGTGAGTGTTGGGGATGAAGGCTGCGTCTTTGCTATCAGCAAAGGCGGCCTTTGGTCGGTTCCACGGGGTAAGTGACCATTTCCTTCTTTCCCTTTTCCTCTTATTTGCTTGTCTTCTGCCTGGCTTGAGATACTCCCGACGGAATGAGACCACGCATCCACCGAATCTTGAAGCATTCGAACCCAAGCCGAGACGTTCCTGAATAGTTGATGGTGGTCCCTCGGCCGTGCAATCTGCTGCCCTGCAAGCCCAGCTATTTCCGCCAGAGATCGCATACATCTTTCCATCTCACTGTTCTCTTCTCTTACCTGATTCATCTCATCTCCTTGCCTGTTCCAACCCACCTGTCTCTCAAAAAGCGGTGAACTCTTCATCGATTCCAATTTCTCCTTGTGCTACCATCTCCTACCTGCCCTCCTCCAACATCACCCCCACTATTGCATTTTGCGGCTACCTGCGCCATCTGTGTGTTTGCTTTTCGGCCACCTTACTGGATCCACCTGCCCTAGCATGATCAACGTTCCTAAATCTGTCCGCACACCCGAAGGAGCGGCACACCACGACATAGAGCCGCAGGACAACCTCTACGACCACCTCACCGTTGCTGCGGGAATGCGTCAACCCGCGCTTGAGCTACAGTCTGTGCGCGCAGATGCGGGAGCATGCTCTGGCTCGCGGTGTTGTGACTGGGAGATCAATTCGTCTGGTCAAACTTCCTTTGCGGAGCATGCCTGTGCGACGTTACACAACAGCATCGGGCTGCTTCCTCGGGCTTGAGCAGAAGTTTGGTGGCACTATTGAGGGCCGTATCGTCTACCCGCCTCCCCGTCTGCCGTTTCCCCGATTGCGATGGCCGTTGCTACCCTGGTTTTCGTTCCAATCCTTTCCAGATGGCATGGATCGGCGTTATGCGCCCAACTTATGCCCCCTGGCCACATCTTCACTTTCTGTCCGAGTTCTGTTCCACAGCTATCGATCTTTCATTTCGCTTCTAGAATGCTTCGATACGGTGCACGAAATCCTGCATGAAGCTCCAGTTTGAATCGGTAGGCTGACAGATGTTGTGGTGTTTTTAGGGAATACCTATTCGATCAATAACGATAGTGCGACGCCGGCGAGAATATTCTTTGCACAGGGGTGTGAGATGGTCATGGATGAGTAAAGGCGTTTTGATTAGGTGTTTTGGATTCTTGTCTCGATACCATGACGGAAGGCGTTGATTGGAAAGGCTATGTCCCGGAGGATGATGATGAGTTTCATGAAAGAATTTCTACTTCGCTAGACCGACCCATGGGTGGAACGGAATTTCGGTTGTGGTTGGGGGTACATCAAGGAAAGGCACATATTAACAACGTATCTCAACGCGACAGTTCTCGCAATCCAACATCTCATGTCCTGCGGTGGTAGTACCGACCACTTGAACTATCTAAATCTCCTCCATCTCCTCCCCGAAATCCAACCCCAACTCCGGGTAATCCCCCACCGTAATCCTATCCCCCCTTGCAAACGCCCCTCTCTTCTCCCCACAATCGAAATACCGCTTCCCCGCCACCCTCCCATCATTCTTCCCCGTCGGCTCATCCAGCTCCACCCCCACCCACGGCGCGCCCTCCGGTCCAGGCAACTGCGGCACCGCCCCAACGAACTTCACCGTGCCCCGGCGCGCCTCATCGCCGCCGACGAAACACCGCGCACCGACGGTGATGTTGCGGTCCTGGATGGACGCGGCGTGGAGATCGGCGGGAGAGGGACCGGCGGGAGAGGGACCGGCGGTGGATGGGTCGGTGGGGGCGAAGCGGCCGAGTTTGTTGGTTTGCTTGTACCGGAGTACGGAGTCGGAGAGGGAGGCGTAGGTGTCCTCGGGCATAATGTATTTTTCGACGGCGGAGAGGTCGGTGTAGTTGGGACGAGCAGACGGAGGCCGGAGATCGTGGACCTGTGAGAGCGTTAATGAGATATTGGGGGAGCCGCGTATCGTTCTGTGATGAGAGGCGGATTATTGAAGGGGTGGGAGTTGCTGCTGTCGTGTGTAGAAATGCGTGTCAAAATGCGCGTCATGTTGCACCAGCCAGTCCATGGTCGCCATCGTGCCTTGACGAGATCCTTGGTTTGCCTACAATGCTCATTGGGAGCGTGTTCTTGAGTGTTCCATGTTCTCTGGCCTAAAATACAGTCGTCCTCATACGGTGTGCACGAACAGACGAATTTAGCATGCATTTTTGGTAGCACCCTGAGGAAGGATGGACCAAGGGAAATGGAATCAACCTGCAAAACAGATGCGAACCAGAAGATAGAGTGTAGAAATTCTGCAGGTCAGATGTCGCCTCAGCACCGGAAACGTTCGACTCATGCGAGACCTGCCGTCCATCCCGTTTTGCGTTTTTCGGCGACAAGCGATCTGCTTAAGGGGTAAACGGAGAGTCCGAAATCCCTTGTCTGGCCGCGAAGAAGCGAAGCAGGTCTTCGACTTGATTTGAGATGCATCGCCAACATGCCGTGGCCAACAGGAAGCGCCATGCTCTCTTTCCCCCCGGTTACATAAGATGATTGGCTCTTGACACTCGGAATTCAATGTTCTGAGCACAAAGAATCCGATAACTTGAGACATCTTCTTCCCCAAGTACTGATTGGCAAGGGGCAATCGCAAGTTTGAGACAGTCCAGACCAAGATCGTGCTGTCAACCAATGGTTCCGAAGAATATCGAGGCCACCAAAGCCGAAGAAGCACTCTGGATCATAGGGACGCGTACAGCTATTACTTCGCCCAATTCTGGATTCCATCTCAAAGCTCAATTCGGCCCTCGAGCACCAAGTGGTGTGATTAGATCGGTTGCTCCGGTGGGGGTCTGAAAATGACAGGTTTCGCCAGGTTCAGGCACCGGGGCTCCGAGAGTTTAGCCGGCGAAGAATGCGGAAATTGTCCGTCAGCTCACCAGATGTCCGTCAAGCAGAACTCAGAGGTGCGGTGATCGACACGAACCGGACGCGGTCTCAGCGCGGTGCAATTTGGGTATCAACATTCAGATGGGCCGAAACCCACACGGAAACATTTCAATAACTTAGGGTAAATAGAGAAAGTGGATGAACGTGGGGTATGCTGCAGAGACACATCCGAAGCATGCGTTGCATTGACAAAGGAAGACATGTTAGACTGGAGAACTGGGTCGGGTCAATCATGAATTGTCGGGGCTAGCCGGAGAACATGGAATCACCATTTGGAAAGGTTTGGCAATGGATCTAATCGACACATGTGGCACACTGCTATACGCCGCGGCAACAAGCTGCAGCACGCAGGGCATCGTGTTGAAATGCGTGACGATCTTTCTTGCATATCGATATCGCTGACCACGCTTGTTTTTAGGCTGACGGAACATTTATGACGGCGACGCAGGTTACAGGTGGAGTGCAATTAAGCAGCGGACGAAGAATGACTGGAGGCAGGGGTTGTAGCTATAGTTGTACTCACATATATCTCGTTGTATTCCCGGAGTGGGAAAGCAGCCAACATAACTGCATCGTCGTCGGGTGCACTGAGCTCGACCGAAGCGACGTCAGAACGCAGCTCGAGCTTCTGCGAGCCGCTCGGGATCCCCGTGATAGGTTCCAGGCGGGTCTTGAACTGGGCTAAAGTCCATGCGGGTGAGATTCTGCGTTCCGATTCGGATGCGGATGAGACGACATTGATGGAGACGTCGGCTGAAGACTGAAAAGAGTGCGCCATGATGTCGATGGTCAAATTCTTTAGATCATGAGGGAGGGAATAGATGAGACTAGGATCGACTACGGAGAACAGAGTATGGAGAAAAGGTTGGATACTTCTGATCCTTGGAGAGTGAGGCTCGGAGGCAGGGGTAGGGACTTGTGTAGTGGAGGATTTTCCCGTGAGTTTGGCGTGAACTTGGAAGTTGGATGGGATCAGATGAAGCGTTCTGCTCGTTTGCCAGAGAAATGAGGTTCCTTGGACAGAGCACCGAGGTTTCAGTCGAATCCAGCGGATTCTGATCACAGGAGGTTCGACGGGGTTGGGTCTTGATCCACAGTTGGTCTGCGTGTGGCTCGATCAGACCCACATGCGATCGGGATTCCAATGGTTCCGAGATCCAGCAGTTCGCGCCTCGGACGTTGTTAGGACTACAGTTTCAATCTGTCTGATGCAGGTTTGGATACTGTACATTAGAATATTCAAGGAACCTTAACATCGCGAACTCAAAAAGCCGGCAGGCACGTGACACGACGGTGGGGATGCAATTCGGGTAAATTTCGGATCAAGCCTCAATCACGTGCTTTTCCAATGGGAAGCGAGGATCTAGCCTTTGCACGTGACTTAAACTGTTCCTCCTAAGACTCCAATCCTATTTACTCCGCACATCTTGACACAGCCATCATTCCAACACTTCCCGATCTAATGTTGTTGCTGATCATCACTAATATTACCCGATCCTTTCAACCGTTCATTGTGTCTGCCTGTTAATGCTAACAATAGCGCCTGGTTTGCATAGTAGTTCATTACCGGCCTTATCCTCGTACATCATTCCCCCCTCATCCGAGGCACTCCATTCAGAATCCAGCAAACCATATCTCCCGTCCAAATGTCCAATCGCGTGTGACCTTCACCGCTCCTATGCGGCTAAGAGCAGCGTCATGAAATGCTTGAATCCCCCAAGGGATAATGGAGCCGATGGACACGCGAGCAGCAAATCGTTCATTACTTACTGCTGCTGCGGTGCCGCCGTTTCTTTTTCGTTGACTCCCACCACCAGTTGACGAGGGCGCTGGAGCCCAAGAAGATTATCCGCTGCATGGGGGGATTCGGGGCCCATAAAGGACACGGATTAACAATACATGCTACCTGTCAAATGTCAATTGTCATCCTGCACATGCACACGGCTCGTTTTCAACATCCCCCCAACCCACCCCTGAAAAAGGGGGAACTGTCCGAGCCTTCCAGTCCCGGTGATTTGGTTTAGTGGACCGCCACGATCGAGAATCAGTTTCGAACTGATCATACGCCTTATATCATGCAACAGCCAACAGAGAACCCAAGATCTGTGCACATGCCAGGCGAAGATCGTTGGCACTGGAGCCCCGGACTGTTCTCATGGAAATTGACACATTTCAATCCCCATTCAGGTTTCAGTGATCGAAGGGATAGACCCCGCAATATCCTCTCGGAATGTCGACCAAGATCTACAGCTGATGCCATAGCCTAAATACCACTGACTTTGGTACTGAGCAGAAATTATGCACGCAGCCAGCCTCTAAATCAGAATGTTCTCACCGCTGCATTGCCGAGTGTCGTACAAAAGTGCTGGCACTGTCTGGTCCCTACATTTTCCGTTCGACCCGCGCTGCTTCCCTAATATAATTCGTCTGGCAGAAGTAGTGTTGGCTGGGAGATATGGAATCGTGATGACGTGGTACAAACCCACCAACTATTCACACGAATCCAAAGCCGCAGCGGGCCGGTCATTGAGCCTTGTGGAGGTGTTTCAGATGCACCGCTCGTGTCCATCCCAATGTGTATACGCGAACTCAATTGTCATCTTTTGAAATGCGCAATGTGGTGTGTTGCCGTTCTATGGAGCACAAATCTTCGCAGTGACACATGGTTTCTGGAAATATGTGTGCTTGCAAGGCATCGTCAGAGACCAGGGCAACCGAACGGAACCGATGATTGGTCGGCAAATCCTCGCTTGGGGTAACCAGAGATCTAACGTGGTTGGAGCAAGGATTTATCGTTCGCACTGCTTCAGGCCTCCAGCTATTCTTGATTCTGGGCAAAATCAGACGACAGTTGCATTTTGCAAGGAAATTATATGATGAACAGTGCGAAATGGATGGCCTTAGCGACGGCTTACCATATTTATTTTGGGCTCCTTTACGGGATTTGAACAACTAGGGCTCTCCTCTCGTCTCTCGTCTCTGGGATGGGGGCTGGTGCGCGTCACTCCTGCATGGACTGAGGTAACTAGGCGGCCTAAGACGGGGTTCGCTGTTCGGCCAGAGTAAGTAAGGCGACTGCGGCTGCAGATCAGGTTCGGCCAACGCATCAACTTTCTCATCGTTCGCTAACTCACCTTGTCTTGACGTCCTTTCCGCCACCCACCCCGTCCAGCAGATCGGTTTCCAAAGAAGGGGACCCGTCGATTACAACATATCCGTTGGCATCCACCCGAGCCAGCGCAAAAGAAGCAAGGTCTAACCAAGAAGATCCCGGATCCTTTTCACCGCCCAATTTGACGTGGTTCACTGATGCGACGTTGGATTCTATGTCTTGTCTGTGGACGGGAGGAGAACCATTTCTCCTATGTCCAGATATGGCGTTGCTAGTCAAATCCCCGAGAAAGAAAGTAAGTGCATCAAGAGTAAATCATTGCCGTATTGATATATTTGATATAAAGAAACCGTTTGGGAGAAGGTGACATCGGATCAACGGCTCACTGACAGAGCCCCATCGACATCTCCTACTTGGATACGGTATCATCCTAGCATCTCATCGCAACCTCGGGCTGCACAAGTGTATGTGGCGCAAGGCTGGATATGCGAGAGATTGGTACTTATTCGGCAGAATTCATACCGCACCAGCTTTTGTGCCCCAAACAGACCACTGTTTCCATCTTTCTCCAGCACCTCCATCCTATTTGTGATGCAAGTCCACCTAGCATTACTATTTCCTTTCTTCACTTTGTCTTATTTCGCGGGCTGAGTCACCTGTGGCTATGCTCCAACGCTATTCTTTTAAATAGCTATGTCGTCTTGCCTAGTCATCATTGGCTGATATGATGATTTGCTACCCTGGACCAGTTCCTTGTTCTACGAACCATAGTGGATGTGAAGGCGTCCAACAGCATCGGAGAACGACGTGACGACCTCATTGGAGACGTTTGTCTGGCTCAACTGCTCTTCACTTGATCCTGTCGTCTCTTGCCGCCCAGTGACTTCAGCCCAAACGCGATCCCTTTGCGTCTCATTACGCACCCTGTTCTGCAGCCACCTCATCCAGAAGCAGTTCTAAGCGGATTCGCTGGGAGCCTGGACGAATATATCGACTCGAGCATCCCCTGCGACTCTTGCGCCTTCATCCGTCTCCTCCTTTGCCTGACCTCCGCTCCGCTCATCGCGCACGACGATACCTGTGTCCAGTCAGTTGTCTATTCTCAAGACAAATAGACGCCACAGCATTGTCCCCCTTTCTTCCCTGTCTGAGCGGATTCGGGCCCGTGTTGTGTTGGGGGCCCTTAGGGTCATACTTATTGACGACTGCCTACGACTTCCACGACCTGCCCACGAACGCGACGAGTCCCATCAACTTGATTCTTTACGAATATTGAGCTCATCTTTGAGTTGATGAAGCCCCACGAACCTCTTCTACTTCGAAAAGACCTACTTTAGACCAATCAACTGGAACTCTAGAAGGCGCCCGCAGATTGGCTCGAATCTGTGAAATCCTTTGGATCACCAAAGCTGAAACACTGGAAACTATTTAATACTGTAGCTGTCCTGTGCTTTCTGTCAGGTTTCTTATGAACGTTCGAGTGTTGGCAAGCTACTCCGGGTTTCAACTAAATTAACTCTCGACCGCAACCCTCCGGGGTACACCTCTCAAACACAGTGCAGCCTTACCACATCAGGAAAATCCATCGATTGCGGAATTCTTTAGAAACGGCGAACGGACGGAATCCTGAAGGAGTCGAGCCTCTCAGAGGGCATAGCAGACTCGGGCAGCCGAGATATTGTTTTTCTAGAAGCGAAACAAACGGGTCCTGGAGAGCGCTCAACCGAACCCAGTCCTGGTCCATCTATTGACGATCGAACGCCGCATATTGAACTAGAACCAATATCATTGACCACTATTACGAGCATTCTGGAGTTTGGGCCGAGAGTGGTAATCAGTTCTGTTTGTTTGCAACACTTCGAATTACTTCGCCAGTCGCACAAAGAGCGGTCCATCCCCAACCGTGGTAATCCGTTTCTCAGTCGAATATTTGAGCATGCTACGAAGCAATTGTTTGAGCTGAAGATACATTCGTTTGTCTGGTCTCTGAGTTTTACTCGATACTCAGAAGCTGGTCAGCAAACTCAAGAAGTTCGGTTGCAAGATCCTCGAAACGGAACGGTCGACGAACATAAATTCATCAGTGTCTACACCGCCAAAATAACATCGACACTAGTTCAATTACCTGCGGGCTGGATTCTCCCGCTTCCAGCCAGCAGAAGGAATACCGACGCCGTGGATATCTCCCGGCTCCTCGAGTCGCGGGACTCTGAGTCTCCCGGTCCAGGAACCAGGAGCTCGACCTCCAAGACATCGTCGGCGGGACATTTCTCTTCGTCAGATGGCGGCAATGGAGCTGGAACCAGTGGCGGGGTATATGCGTCCACGAACAGATACCAGTCGTCAGATCCGACGACGGGGTACACGACGCCGTCCGCTGGGGGGACGCTGGAGAGACGATTGTCCACAGCTGGATTGCCATCTGGCTTAGGAGCAGGGCTTCCCCCAACATCAATACCTCCACAATTGCATCAATACGCTCCTTCATCGCTACAGCGCCCCTCGGCATCATCGCCCTCTACATACCATTCTCAGTACGGAGGGGTGGAGTTGCGACCGATCTACTCCGCACCACCAACACAGGCAACACTCCCAAGCTTCGCTTATTCTCAGCCACCACGGACACACCATGCTCAGAATCACTCCTACGGCATTGCTCCTCACCTCCCACATCTTCAACCTAACTCCACCGGACCACTGGGGACGAGTGGTGGCATGGTACGTGGCCATCACGGACTCCATCACCACCTCGCTCCAGGCATCCCGCCCATCAACACGAATATTTCCGGAAAACGTCCGGCTGGGGGTCCACTGTCTGCCGGCGCCTCCTCGCCACCGGCTAAGAAGCAGACGAAGTGGGCACCGGAAGAAGACGCTCTGAATATCGAGCTGCGAAGGTCGGGAATGAAGTGGGATGACATTGCGGAGCGATTGCCGGGACGGAGCGCGATTAGTTGCCGGCTGCGGTATCAGAACTATAGCGAGAAGAGGCCGGAGTGGGATGAGGAGCGGAAGAACAAGTTGGCGCGGTTGTACGCAAGGTAGGTTCTGTTTTCATGGCTTTTCACCGCTTCGCTACACTCAACGCCTCTCTCAGTCAGTTTAGTGCAGTGCAATCTATGAAAAAGGAAACAGGCTCCAGACTAACCCCTCCCTCTCCCAGATTCCGCAAAGACATGTTCGACATCCCTGCCAAAGAAATGGGCCTCCCCTGGAGAGCGGTCGAATCGATGCTATGGCACATGGGCCACGAAGAAATCGCCCAGCGTGCCAATGCCCCCAATCTTATGCTCGCCACCGTCCCCGGCAACTCCGCCCGCAGCAGCAACAAAAGCCCACCGCGCGGCCGCCCCGCGTCCGACCATGGCTCTTCGCACCACCAACGCCGCCGCAACAGCGGAAGCGGGAGCGGGAGTGGAAGCGGCGGAGGCGGTGCCCACGACATCGGGGCGGCGGGGCGGGAGCGGCGTCAGCGAGTCGGGAGCGATCTCAGCATCGGGTCGGCGGGGAGCGTGGCAAGCGCAGGTGCGGGGATGCCGTCGTTGGGTGATGGGCGACATCGTCAATCATCCGCGCGCTACACATCCTCCCGCCAACCGCAGCATAGCTCGCCGTATGGCGGCGTTTACCCAGGGACTCATCCTACCCCACCGCCGCTTTACCCTTCGAATCCGCACTCACCATACCCGGCACACTACCCGCGCCCCTCGCAATTATCGTCCCACGCCACGCACTTGAGCCCGTTGCACGCGGCGGAACAACCATCTGCCACGTTCGTTAGAGCGGAAGCGCGGCTGCGGCAGCCAAGAAGCCATACGCAACCGCCTGACGAGATCGAGACCCCGGTGCTGGGTTCAATGTCGATTGCGAGGCCGAGTAGTGCAGATGAGGTGAGACATAACGGTCGGGGAGAAGGACGGCGGACAAGGGCGAGGGTAGGGAGGGGCACTGGGGTTGAGGGAGATGGTGGTGGGGGCGATGAGCGGATGAAGATGGAGGATGAGGAGGAAGAGTTAGAAGAGGAGGAAGGGGAGCTATGAAGAGAAGGACTGTTCTTGAAGTACATGTTGCTTGGTCATATCGGCCATCTAGTGTCGTAATGATGGCTCCTCTGAAACGCATAGCAAACGGCTGGGAAAATGGGCGGTTGGCAATGATCTCGTTATTCTCTTCCAGCATTATTACCCCTTGTCTTATCGGACTCTGCTTTCATGTTTGGTCAATATTGGCTCCCCTCCGAGTTTCGCATGCAGCGGCGCTGCTTCCGCCCTCGCTTCCCCAAATGTCGTACGAAAATCTGTTGGTGCTCTTCTGTCGAACGTTTAATTTTCTACTCATGACATGAATCTCTTTGGCTGGAACGGGGGTGGGGCTTCGCAGGGCTCGAGAAAAGAACCGTGATGAGTCATCTCCTTTGTACAATACCCCGTGGCGGCAATGCCGAGTGGTCGTCTCGAAGCCCGTGGAGCTGTGGAAGTACCGGTACTGGAGAGGACACCGCATAGTGATGGCATAAAAATTCGGGTGGCACGTTCTGCAGGCATTGACCAGCGCTTGATAACGGACATGACAATCCTTAGATGGAGAAAATGTGTAAAGCGTCGCAAGAGGCTACGAACTAGGTATTACCATGAATGTATAGTTATGCTCACTGACCGTCATCACTTGGGATCGTGTGTTATGACATCCATCTTGCGCTTGAAATGAATTTCAGATTTCCGATGATAGTTCCTTTTCATATGTAGTACCTACGGCCTACGTACACGGGCTCGGTGGTCGTTTACCACTCATCGGTCACTCGTCAGCGTCGTTTTGCCAATTACGAGACAATATCCACAAGCCGCGGGACCGACTGGATGTCCCTGAATTCTCCCACGAGCATCACCACACGCAATATTCATGTCGCTCCACCATGCGTCAATTCCTCCCTCATGCGTGCTGGGTGTCCCAACGAACGCATCTACAGCTGTCCGGCGGTATTGAAGTCCGCCAGCGCCTCCGTGATGCGAGAGGCCATGGTCTTCTCGCCCTCGCGGACCCAGACACGCGGGTCGTAGTACTTCTTGTTGGGCTTGTCCTCGCCGTCGGGGTTGCCGACCTGGGTCATGAGGTAGTCCTTCTTCTTGAGGACGTAGTCCCGGACGCCGATAAGGTAGGCCCATTGGAGATCAGTACTGTTGTGATTACTGTTAGCCTCATATACTCGTCCGTTTTCTTTTCAATTTCGATTCTAATTTTGAAGGTTCGGTGGGGATATATCAATGATGGGGGGGCAACGTACTCCAAGTTCACCTTGACGATACCATAGCTGATCGCTTGCTTGAACTCTTCCTTCGAACTACCACTGCCACCGTGGAACACAAGGAACAGCGGCTTGGGATCCGAACCCCCTTCCTGCTTGACGGTCTCCTCCTGGTGAGCCTTGAGGAGCTCGGGTCGCAGCTTGACGTTGCCCGGCTTGTAGACACCGTGGACGTTGCCGAAGCCGGCAGCAATGGAGAAGTAGGGGGAGATGGCATTGAGGGTCTTGAAGATTTTGTACACGACGTCGGGTTGCGTGTACAGGAGGCCGTTGTCGACGGATTCGTTGTTGACGCCGTCTTCTTCGCCGCCGGTGATGCCGATTTCCTATGGATCGTATGAGCATATTCAACGAGGAAATATGTTATCGTTTCACTTACCATCTCGAGCCATTGCTTCATTGGCGCGACGCGCTTGAGGTACTTCGCAGTGGTCTACCGATAAGTCAGTCAAGCAGTCCATCCAGTCGAATGCATGACCATGTCAAGCGCATATCTAGGTTCATACCTCAATGTTCCACTCAACCTCCTCCTCAGACAAGTCGATCATGTGCGAGCTGTAGAGAGGCTCGCCATGCTGCTTGAAGTACTCCTCGTCGGCATCCAACAGGCCATCGAGCCACGGGAGAAGCTTCTTGGCGCAGTGATCGGTGTGCAGGACGACGGGAACACCGTACGTCGGGGCAACGCTGCGAACGAAGTGCGCTGCTGCGATGCCGCCCGCGATGGAGGCAGATTGGTCGCCGTTGGGGACGCCCTAGGTGATGTGTCAGTGGCACTGTCAATGCGTGGGGTTCGCCATCTTGATGCTCCTCTGGCTTGATTCTCCAATTGACCGCAATGTCGACCAAACTAAGGGCCACAGGAGAGGCGATTTCGAAAGGGAGTGTCGATATTTCAATCTTACCTTTCCGCAGAAATACGCCGCACCACCTTGCGATACCTGAATGATGATCGGCGACTTCGCATCACGAGCAGCTTCCAGTGTCGCGATCACAGTCGACGACGAGGTCACATTGATAGCTGGGATGGCGAAGTTATGCTCCTGGGCATATTTGAAGAGCTTACGGACATCCTCGCCAACGATGACGCCGGACTTGCGGGAGAGAACGCTGGTAGCCATAGTGGATGAAGGTATAGGGAAGCTTTGTTGAGATTCAAGGTGCTTTCAGCGAGGGAATACTGCCAATGAAGGATGTCAATGGATTGGATGATCGGTTGGAACAGGATTGACGATGTGAAGGTTAATGAACTGAAAGTAAAAGCAGAGAAAAAGAACAAATGGTCAGGCTATGAGAGACGAGCGATAATAATGCTTGGTGGTGGTGGTAGTGACCTTGTGTGCCCCACGTCGTCACGGCAGCGAGGGGTTCAACAGAACGAGACTGGACCCCGATGGTCTGATGAGATTGATACACCAACCTAAGGTGGGGCTCGTTGCTTTTCCTTACACTCGTCTCACTCATCTCACTTACGCTTGGGTTCCATGACCTTCGGAATAAAAACAAATTCCTCAATTCGGAAGCATTGTTACAGGAATCCATACGATGACCCTAGAATGCCTCCAAAACATCCGAGGATCTACGCAGTTCCATGGTCCGGATGCGAAGTATTCCATGCCAGGGCTATGAAGTCATCCATGTTTGGTGGCGGGCGATACCGGAACCAGGGCAACCTGGTGCTCGGGGACAAGGCTGATGGCTGGGAATATTCACGAGAGTACCTAGGTAGGAGGATGGGATTGCCGGCATGGACGGAGAAATAGAATGCTCTGGGAATGTGAATGGATCCGATAGCCGCTGCGGTCAGGTACAATCGGAAATTGTCCGGTAGAGTTGGCGGATGAGCTGCAATATGGTCATCTGGTCGTGAATGGATGTATATATATCGAATAGATATGAACATGGCTAGACGACACTAGCTGGTGAATTTTAGTATCTAGAGGAATAACATGATATGATATGCCTTGAAGATTGACACTTTTCAGTAAAACAGTTGGATAATATAAAGCCGAAAATCCGTTGCTGTTTTTGGCCAAGCACAGATTGTCGTGAGCTTTGTTTTGCTATGTCTTCATCTTGATTGCATGTTGAAATTCAAGTTGCCCGTTCCATTGTCTTGTTACTATGCTGTTGGGAACTGTGATGGAGAACGGAACCTTTCTTCAAAGCCACCAGCAGCAGCCTTACCCCTAGGTCAATACCCCCAAGCATCTCATCCTCTGAGGAAAGAGGAACCATCGGCCAAGAGATTGAACGATCTCCAACATCTAAAGCAGTGCTGCATCCGAGTCACGCCTCCACCAGGCGGATGCAGCATCCCACGAAGGCTCTACAGTGCTCCAATCATCTCCCTCTGGCAGATGAAAATCTGCGCTGCAATCGTAGTTATCCCCCACCTTATCAAACCATGAGGATGACATTGCGCCTGTGTGGCGGCGCGAAATGTCATGCAATACACAGCAAGGACGCGGAGTGGATTGGACAGACCTAGTGAGTGGAATAGATGATGATGGACCGTGGCGAATATGGAACGGTCTGAGAGTCAACCACTACAAGTCAACCCCTGAATGACAGAAGGGAGTCGTGAATGACGATACCAGATGTGGGAGAGGGTGAGGGGTAGCTGCTTGCGAATGACATCAGTGTTCGACGGGTGAAGACAAGGGAAACAGAGCCAGTGAGGAGGCTGAAGGATAGGGAACTGAATTGGCAACATATATTCCGTAGAGGCGATTGGTTGAGAGAATTGACAATAAATTCAAGGGGAGGCTTTGTGAGGACCCATAGGGATTAGATGGAGACTGGAGATCAAGTTGCGAGCAGTTCGGCGAGAGAACCGTCTCGGCTTGCTCTGGAGGATCAGATTGGCGGGTTTCAGAGAGTCTTTTGGCCGGATATCGATGCCTAGCCCTTGCTTTCCTATTGATCCAGTTTGCCGGATGTTCTCTACAGTTGCGCGATGCGACTCGTCCCCTTGTGCACCCAAACCCGCCGAGACACGGGACAGAAGAGGGGCTGCAAATCCTGACATAGCATTATGTATATCCGTCACGGGCCGCAAAGAGGGGAGATTGAACGAGGTATCTCTTCGTGGTCTCTAA
Organism: Eremomyces bilateralis CBS 781.70; assembly: GCF_010015585.1. Classification (NCBI taxonomy): domain Eukaryota; kingdom Fungi; phylum Ascomycota; class Dothideomycetes; order Eremomycetales; family Eremomycetaceae; genus Eremomyces; species Eremomyces bilateralis. The sequence continues at coordinate 369,740 of NW_022985081.1, forward strand.
TCCTTGCTAAGGACGCCTCGTTTATGAATGTAGCTACCAATTGTTGATCATGGCTGGCGATGATGCGGAGGTAGACGCCCATCGAACCACCCACTGAATCAGGAGGTATTTGTAGGCTTGATATTCCGCCTGTTCTCCTCCTCCCCCAAAAGTTGGCAGATTATCAGTCGAGACTTTGGAACGACTGTTGGGGATCGTTTTAATGCCAACCATTGCTGGTCTGAATACTCGAGATTGAAGGCAGAAGAACTCCTTTCGACCGCAGCATCAACACAATAGGTCATCGTCCGAGAAAACCCGCTTTCTTCGGCGCGGCAGCCAATCAGAGAGACGTCAATTGTCGTCACCCGAACATCGGCGCCTCAGGCTGCAACGCCAACCTCAATGAGCTTGGCTGAGTGAACGCCGTAACTATTCCTGTGACATCTGATATCCGGGTTCTTGGGGTTGTGCTTCAACTTTTAAAGCCGCATACGATCGTGACGGGCCGGAACATCGTTACTATTCCTCGGGGTCTATAAGAGCAAGGACTTGACGAAGCATAACCTTCGGTCGTTCCAGCGAAACATGACCATCTATATTCAATAACTTGATCATTGATACAAGTTCGTCCTTTCAGTGTTAACCGGTTCGTGTTACCGGACCTCTTCACGCCGTCCTACATCTAGATTATATCGTCCTCACCACCCCTCGACCGTATCCTTCGACACCATCGACTTCGCCATGCCGACCCAAATGCCAACCAACCGCCCCTTCTTCTCCCACTTCTTCGCCGCCTTCCGCGCTCAATCCGCCTACCAAACCGCCAAACCCACCACCGGCACCAATACCTCGACGTCTACATCCGCCACTGCACAATCGACATACGCAACGCACACCGCCAGCACCACGAACTCCCACTCCGAACCCACCCCCCCAACCAACCCCCACCACCGCAAATCCCCCACCAACCTCCCCACCTCCCCCTCGTCCCCCCACGGCGCCACCACCGTCGCCGTCCAAGCCGCCGCCTCGGGCCCCGCCTTCCCACCGTCGCGCCACTCCCCATCCGCGCGATCACCGCCGCCGCCGTTCTCCTACCCGCTCAACAGCAGTCGGCAGCGGCGGGGGAGCGATTCGAGCTCGGAGGGGTTCAAGGAGGTGGCCGGGGCGGAGAAATGGTATGTCGGTGGACGGACGGCGGGGGGGGATGAGCGGTTTTATAAGCTGAGCATGGTGAAGAGGCCGAGGAGTTTGGATCGGATGAGCTTGGATCGGATGAGTTTGTAGGGGATGAGGACGATGCGGTGGTTCTGGGAACGTGGAATGAATTTGGAACGTGAACAGGAATTTATATGAGCATTGATTGGGCGTTTGATTGGATTACTTGCAAAAGGGACGGGACGGGGTTTTCACGATGGGAATGCATGCTTGGGACTATCATTTGGAGTGTACGGTAGGAAACGCACACCTAGGACGGTCATTTGAGACGATGATGTTACGCGTTGGATGAAGGACACGTCAAAGTCGCCGGAGCAGTTTTCTCGCGGTATGAACTGTATAGAACAAAAGCAATTCCATTCTTTGCCATCTACATAACACCAACGTATTTGTGTTGTCCTCTTTCTCTATCAACCACTAGTACCCCAGTATCGAGCACACTGCATGATCCACTCATCCTAAAGTCCTGCCAGAATGGGGACTCCGCCACACGTGACCCCCATCGACCTCCCTCGGCCCTGGCGGCGATTTACGGTGTTTTGCGGAAAAGACGGCTTCGTGCAACAACTCAATGCCGTTCAAGCCGAGTTCGCTTTTGTGCTCGTGTTGTCTGATTCGACCATTTCTACAAATAAATTCTGCGTTAGTGTCTGGACCAGGGCCAAGGAATGGATGACGACGTGCTCTCCCAACGCTTGCTCAAGAACCGCATCGTGATGTCTTTGGACGGATGGCAATGATGCTCATAGAACTGAAAGGATAGAGCAGGAAAGCGATGGTTGGAGTACTCGAGTATCATACAAGCGTATCAGTATCAACCTTTTGATTCCAAGTCGCACTTCTACGGTTCTGCGGGGTCTAGCTTCCAGCAACCGTCGCGGAAACGGGCCCATTTAGTCAAACCTGAAGAATTTAGTTCTTCTCCAACCCCCATCCATTGGGGATGGAATTTTTGGGGCTAACTACCGTATCTCTGATCCACCAGTGCCTAGTCATCACTATCATTGAACCGACACTGACTCTGAAACCGGTTGAACCTGGAGATTTTCTAGATCTGTATTCAACGCCTCGCTCGATTTCGGTTAGAACCGTCAATGGGTTTTCATCGTTTCTCCGCTTCCCAATGCTTATTTCTTTAGGTCCTCTTCTATTTCTTCTTCTATTTCTTTCTTTTAAGATATCGGCATATCTAGTCCTGGCTTGGTCCTGTCTCTACATGAGGTGCCTTGATGATCCATCCCATCAGATATATATTCTTACATGGGTCCCCATAAATTGCCTGGATTATGTCTTCACCACATCACGAAAAGCAAGATCGTTGCGTGGTGTCCCAAGCACCAGCGGTCCGTGACTTCAGCAAGGAAGAGAAAGAGCTGGGAATCGGGCCGACATCGATTCCCCTAGACCGATATGTCCTCGAGCATATCCCCAGCGCCGTCAGCGGCCATGACATGCCGATCGCGGTGCCAACGCTCACCCAAGAAGACGAAGATATCTACCGACGATTCACGCCGGGGAGAAAGCGCCTGATCGTAGCGGTCGTGGCCGTTTGTAGCTTTTTGGCGCCGATCTCCTCAACCACCGTGCTGTCTGCTGTGCCAGAAGTGGCAGCGACGTATAATACGGATGGGACGATGATTAATTTATCTAATGCCCTATATTTGATATTCATGGGATTGAGCCCCATTTTTTGGGGGCCGATTGGGACGGTGTATGGAAGGAGACGGGTAGGTAATTCTGGACTGGCTTCAGATCCCCTTCCGCAACTATCTGCTTTGGGACTGAGAGTAGTTTCTACTGAGGATAACTACGAAATTCTTGTATCTGCGGCCAAAGGCTAACGTATGGAATTATATAGGTGTCCATAGTAGCTGTTATATTATTCACGGCATTCTCCATTGGCACAGCTCTGGCACCTAATCTCGCATCATTCTTTGTCTTTCGAAGTCTGACCGCTTACCAAGGGACCTGCTTCCTAGTTGTGGGATCAAGTGTAATAGGAGATATTTACAAACCTGTAATCTCGACCCCTCCATTCCTTCTGCGAAAGTATTCTGAACCGCTCTCCAGACTGAGCGAGCTACGGCAATTGGTTGGTTCCTTTCTGGCACACTTATTGGACCTGCACTTGGCCCATTCATCGGCGGTGCCATCGTCACCTTTCGATCATGGAGAGTCATCTTTTGGCTTCAGACTGCTCTAGGCGGGGCTGCAACGCTTTTAGTAATATTCTTTCTCCCAGAAACTATCATTAAAACTCGATCGCACGAGTTTGAAGGCTTATCCAAAGTCCAATATGCGCGTGGAATGTGGCATCGGATCAACCCATTCCGTGTTGTCCTGTTATACCGATATCCCAACCTCCTCATCACGGTACAGTTGCACTATCCCTACCAGTTTTTGATATATATGTGCTAACCATTCCAGGGTCTCGCCTCCTCCGCACTCCTCTTTAGTATGTACGGGTTATTGACACCGATCGCCTACGTCATAAACCCCCGCTTCGACCTCACCACCCCTCTCCAATCCGGCCTCTTCTACATCCCCCCGGGCGCCGGTTATTTCGTAGGGAGCTTTTTCGGCGGCCGGTGGGCTGACTACCAGGTCAAGAAGTGGGTTCGGATCCGTGGCAAACGGGTCCCTGAGGACCGTCTGCGGAGCTGCATCGTTGCAATGGGTCTGGTCATCCCAGGATGTATGCTGGTCTATGGCTGGTCGATTGAGAAGAGGAAGGGGGGCATCCCATTGCCGGTGATCTGCATGTTTATACAGGGTGTGGCGCAGCTATTTTGTTTCCCGAGCTTGAATACATACTGTTTGGATGTGGTCCAGGAGCGAAGTGCGGAGGTCGTCGGTATGTCCACTCTCCTCTCCCTTTTGCCTTTCCAATTCGCCCCCATCCTACCTCCTCTAGTCATTCAAAACGAGGCTGACATTTGCCCTCACCAGCTGCAAACTTTATGCTCCGCTATTTCTTTGCGGCGCTAGGCACGGCGACCTGCCTCCCTAGCATCCAGAAGATCGGTGTCGGCTGGGTATCGACGATCTGCGCCGCTTTCTTGGTCCTGGTCACTGTTTTGACGCACGCGGTCACGATTTGGGGCCGGCGTTGGCATGACCAGGTCGATGCGAACATAGAAGCGAGGAAGCAGCGAACCCAGAGGGCGAGGGAAGGGTTGGAGGGTATGTGAAGAACCATTTTGACCGGGAGTTTGGATTTGTACCAAGGAGCATTGTGCGGCGTTTGGGTTGGCATTTGGGTCCCACTGAATGTGGGAAAAGCATGTGGATTTGAATACACGAGAATAGAAATGATTAGACATGCCCTGGTTTTCCCAGAATCTTGGAATATTCCAATTAAAAGGTGCAATTCCGCTCTGTTGATACTTAATATAGATAAAACCAAGCGTATAGAGATGATGAAACCCTAGGCTTGAGTGACGTTGTGATATTCTGTAATACTGTGTTTTCTGCTCTATCTAGTAGCGAAGTCCCTGGCATCAGTGCCTTTAAATCCTGGCCTTTCCTTATTGATAGAAGCGCGTCATGTACGAATGACTAGCAAGTAGAAACTGTAACCTTCAGGGGGTCTAGGCAGCCAACTCCATTCTGGTTTCCACGTGCCAGTTCAGGAAGTGAATGTAAGAAGGAATGTGAAATATATACCTAATCAATCCAATTTCAATCAAGCAGGAAAGTTCGGAGGTGTGGCGTAGTGGTTATCCCTCGTTTCGCCATCCCGTGTATCAATTGCATTGGAAGTACTAACTGAAAAAACCTCGCTACTGAGGACACCAAGTGGCAGGCCCTAATGAAGGCTTGTATACAAAGTTGTATAGAGAGTATAGTTGTGACCATAATTCAACCCTTGATCGAAAATCCTTCGACGGCCCTTGGAAATTTGTTCCCCCCTAGAGGATTGTTCGATGAGGATGCGTCATGTTTCTAAGGGGGCTCTGAGCCCCGATAGTTTTTGCTCTTCTACGTGGTATTCCTATTATTAAATCATAGTAACTTGCTTCGTGATCGCTTTTTTCGTATCCAAGGATAGAGGGGACGTGAAGTACCAGGGGAGGACAATAAGGGGTCTTGGAGGTCTTCTATGTGGCCAGGAAGTCCTCTATCCCGTCTGTTATTCTGCGGCCAGTATTTCGAGTCAGAGTAGCGCCATTCTTATTCAGTCTTCAGCAAACCAATTAATTATTCATCACCTGTAAGAGGTATGAGTCAGAAAGATAATAATTCATCTTTGCGGAGATATACCCAACAAGAGTATAATCTGTAGAGTGAGTACTGCTTAACCTATCACCACCTTCTCAATCACCCAGCCTACCCCGGCCTCTCTCCTCTGTACTACTCTTCTTGCCGGCAACGGCCACTCATTTCCCCCAGTCTCTCCTTTCAAACTCGGCACAACCCAGCACTCTCTCCTTTCCTTGCCTCCCTCCGCAGGCAATCCCACAATATTCCCGATCGGCTTCCCATACTCCAGCAGCGGTGTGCCATCAGCCAATGCAGTCAACTGCACTCCACTCACCGGTGTGAGCGGGTGCATCCGTACTTTTGGTATCTTTCCAGGCACTGAGGATGCGGACCGCTGGAGCCGGGAGTAGATAATGTACTGCGGGAGGTTCTTCGCTGCCGTTCGTGCGAGAACGGACGACGGGTGTAGATACACGTACTTGGAACTGTCATTTGCATCGGCGCCGTTGGAGGAACCAGCGGAGGAGTCAGTAGAGTGGAGGAGGGTCACGTACGGCACGTCGATTGCGCGTTTCGGTCGGCGATGCAGCTCGGGTGGATGAGGACTCAGATCACCACGCTGAGCGACCTGATCAATGTACCCGGCTGCAACAATCTGGCGGAGCATTTTAATCTCCTTGTCGGTAGGTTGCGGGATACGGGGGGCATAGCTGCCGATTGCGCCAGGTGATTGAGTGCGCATGATGGAAGTCAGTTGCTCTCGTAGCATACTGGCTTCTTTAAGCGCTTTAGGTCGAAGGAACATGGATGTTGCCCATGCTTCGGTGTCGGTGGCGTGAGCGGAGGCACACAAGGCTGTCAGAAGTTTGATGGCGTCGCTGGTGCGATCCCAACGAGAAAGTGTCGCGTGAGAAGCGTTGTAGGATTTACGTAGCTCATCAATCCTATCATCGTCTTCCTCATCAAACTCATGTTCCTCGTCCCCTAGATTGAGCTGGCTCTGTGGTATAAAGAGCTCGGGCACGGCTAGTGCTGCCACAAGTGCAATGGACAGTGCCACAATTTTGTGGTTCTTGCCAAGATACAACATTCGGCCTAGTCGTGGACTTAACGGAAAAGCGGACAACGCCCTTCCAGTAACGGTCACAGCTCCGTCGGTGGAAAGAGCCCCCAGATATGAAAGCAGCCTTTCTGCCTTCAACAAACTTTTCACGTCTGGGGGAGATGGGAATGGGAAGTCCACGATGCTCTTCAGCCCTAAGCTTCGAAGTTGTAGCACCACTCCTTCCAATGGCGCATCGATGATTTCGGGATCCTGGAACTCCTTGAAGTCGGCTTCGTATATCGCAGACGAGAAGAGTCGATAGCAGTGGCCAGGCCCCGTCCGTCCAGCTCGTCCAGCTCGTTGGGCTGCACTTGCCTTGGATATCCACCCAACCTCAAAGGTTTGGATGCCCGTCTCGCGGTCGTACTTTTTGGATTTAGCGCGACCAGTATCGAAAACATAGCGGATGCCGGGAATGGTGATGGAAGTTTCGGCGACATTCGTTGCCAGAATGATGAGTCGAGAGCCGGGAGGAGGAGAGTCGAAGACTCGAAGTTGTTGCTTCGTGGGGAGCTGAGAATACAGCGGGAGGACATGAACCTTGGATAGCTTCTCAAACTCCTTCTCTTCTCCGATGTCGAATTCATCCTCCACCTCGTCTTCGTCTAGACCAGTGATCTCTTCATCCGAGTCCGATTCAGCATCCCACTGATTAGACTGCTCGGTGTTCAACGCGATGTCTTCATCCTCAGGCGGCGTCTCTTCAGCAGAGACGGCAACCTTAGCTCCGCTTCCTTGTGCACTAGTGGAAGGAAAGGCTTGTTTCAGCTGTTTTGCAACCGACCAAATCTCATCCTGTCCCGTCAAGAAGACCAGCATTCCTCCCGGGGGAAGCTTCTCATGCCCTCGTTTGACCTTCTTGAATACTTCTTCCACATAACCAACCTTAGTCTTCCTTGAGAAATGTACCGATACTGGATGCTGGCGGCCCTCAGCCTTGACGACAGGAGGCAATGTCTCTCTGAATAGTCTGCTATTCGCAGCGAAGTCCGCAGTTCGAAGCGTAGCGGACATGATAATGAGCTTTAGGGGTTTAACAGACTCATCCGTCTTTGCCATATCTTTCCGCAGGTTCACAATTCGGCTAAGCATCCCAATGAGGATATCCGTATTGACTCCTCTCTCGTGTGCTTCGTCAATGATGATCGCGGAATACTTGGCCAGCGAAAAGTCCTGAGAGACTTCTCGAAGTAGCACACCATCGGTCATGAACTTGATCGCCGTGTTCGCAGTCACAGTCCCGTCGAATCGAATCTTATATCCAACTCGATGCTTCATATCACCCATCTCTTCGCCAACTCGCTTCGCCATGCTCACGGTAGCGACACGCCTCGGTTGAGTGACGCCAATAATTCCCGGGGATGGTCCCTTTGGATCTCCATATCCAGCTTCAAACAAGAATTGTGGAACCTGGGTGGTCTTCCCGCTACCCGTCGAGCCCCAGACAATAGTGACATCGTGATTATGTACTGCTTCCATGATCTTCTGCTCCTCAGCAACGACGGGAAGCTCAATCCGAGTAGCTTGTATCTCCGGAGTTCGAGATACTGGCACCGCGTACGCTTTCCTTGAGCCTCCGGCTATAGTCGCCGTATTCATATCTGCGGGAAGTGGCTCCTGTTCCAGTGGCCGTGGCTGGAAGTTTGCCGGTTTCGGGACGTGCTCAACTGGTAAACAGGCATCGTTAGGATCAACGGCAGTTGGCGTAAATCCAAGTGCTTGGTTCCGTTGTTGCGTTGCCCAAGATAGAAATGCTGATGATCTTGCGCTCTTCTCTTTCTTTGACCCGGCATATACAGCAGGCCCATCTGAGGAATCGCTGTCTTCTGAAACGGAAAATGCGGATTCCGAGTCGTCTTGAGATTGGTCCGCAGCATTCATGCCCTCTTTAAGGACAGAGATTTCATCGTGGCCGGTCGTCACATCAGCGGATGGTGCATCATCACCAGAGCCAAAACCCTCCCACTCTGACCCTTCCTCTTCTTCGAGTTCTCGACGAACGGGCGACCTCTTCCTCCGCTTTCTCTTCTTGATAACCGGCTGCCCTCCGTCATCAACCTCTAGTGCCCGTTTCAGTCCACCACCGAAACCAGACACGGCCTTAAGGGGAGCAGGAGCTTGCTTAGCAGGTTTTCTGGCACCATCCTCTTCATCAAATTCCGAATCCTCCTCTTCATCCGATCCACTTTCTGGATTCCACTCTCTGGATTTCCATTCAGCAGCGTTTGCAGCAGTCGATCTGCCAAGATCTCCTGTCTTCCAGAGCTCCTTGCCGTCAAGAACCTCATCCCTCTCCCGGTGCAGAGTCTCCAATTTCCCGATGAGATCTCGCACTTCATCCCTCTTCAATTTCGTTTCCACATACTTCTCCAACCGCTTCTTCTTTTTGCCGCTGATTTTCCCCTGCTGCTGAACATTCAGGCCGGCTCGGATTCGTGCTTTGTCCGCCTCCCGCTCTGCTTTGCTCTTCGGAATGATCTCAACGGCATTGCTGTCGTTGGACTCGGAAAGATTATTAGTGTCTTTTAGTTTTGCCAGTCTTTTGTGCTTGCGTTCACGAGTCGGTTTCGGCATGGCTGTGTTTGGATTTCTTGATCTTCAGAATGGTCGAGATTTTCATGAGATTTTGAGGTGTAGTCGATATCACGTGACCTCCAGAATCTTCAGTAACGATCAGGGGCAAATGACAAATGACAAAAGCACCTGCATCGATGGAGGGTTTATGATTGTTAAATATATAGCACGCATGGATTGAAGGATTTCATTTCAAGTCGTGATATACCATGTGCACCATCTAACAGCTAACCGGACCTATGATGGCAGCTTCAGGCCGCAATGTGCCAGCTAATCCTCCGAACCAACAGCGCCAACTCTCCCTCTCCTCCCCATTGCCTCTCCCAGGCTTAGATCGCCCGCTTTCCTTCTCATACCACTCACAAATCGCCCGCTTTCTGATCTCATCCGGTCTTCAGCCTCCCTCGTCCTCCGATCCTGGTCCTCAATAGCGATGAGGCGAGCTTTCCGCTGCTGTTCTAGATCATCGGCTGAAGATTGCATAGCAGCAAGCCTCGCCGCTCGTGCAGCAGCATCATCGGATTCAGCCTTGGCGTTCGATGCGGGCCTCTCAGGTCCGGTTCGGTGGTTGTGAACCTGGGGACGGGAACGTGATTTGGAGGATTGATCGTGGCGATGTGATCGTTTAGGAGAGACGCTTGGTCGTCGCTCGCGGGAGTGTGAGCGCCTTCGACCATATGCCCTGTCATCACGAGACTTGACTGGAGATTCGTATCGTTTCCGAGTCGTTGAGTCATCATGATATCGTTGTGGGCTCCGACTGCGACGCTTCCCAGGCCTCTCAGCGCGAGAATAGTCATCTCTATCCTCTTCTCTTTCGCGCTTGTGGCGGCGGTGGTCCCGGTAACGTTCTTCTGAATTTGAGCGATCTCGCCCATTTCTGTGATGTCTTGCACGGTCTTCTGATCGGTCGCGATACTTGTGTTTCCGCTCTCGGTCGTCATCACGGTGTCGCTTTTCGCGCGCATCATCATGATATCGCTCTTCTCTGTCCTCCCTCTTCCGATTGTGCCTTCGGTCTCTATCCCGATCACGGTCCCTCACTTTTTCCTGGTCCCCTTTCCCCATGGCTTTCAACAGCGCACGCCGCTTTATAGGGTCATTCATGATTGACTCATACGTTTGCTGCTCTTGTTTCTTAATAGCCAGCAATGGATCGTCCCTAACCTTCGCCGCAGTATCCCGCAGCGTATTGGCACTCTGCTGAACCGCCATGAATCCCTCCTGAGCGCCATTCTTCTTCATGTGTTCCGCTGCCTCATCTTTCAATAAGACATCCAACCTTCTCTTTCCTAGTAAGAAAGCCTCTTTCTCTTCTGTGACCCCTGTTGAGCCAGCTGCGGGGCCATTGTACATCCATTCTACGCGCTTGGCTCGATTCGAGCCACCGGCTTGCTCTTGAAGCGCTTGAAGTTCTTCGATCTGACGTTCTTCTTCGCGCTCCTTTTGCAGTTGTTCTATGCGCTTACGTTCTTCAAGAGCTTTTTGCTGCTCTTTCCAAACACGCTCTTGGTTGGATTTGAGGACGGGGTGCCAGGACTTCTTGAGATTAAGGTCGCCACCCATGTTTGATGGTCGGGGTTTGGGTTTCGTTCGCTGAGTGTGGAATAAATCTGGTGGGGGATAGACGCAGACTTATATCGTTCGGGTTGTCGCGCTCTGGGCTACTTGAAGATAGTAGATGTAAAGAAGGAAGGTTTGATCGCGTCGTGTTGTGGACGAGATCATTCCGTATGGCTGGGAGTTCACATAATCACATTCACACAGCGATTCACGTGACTCACTATTGGTTTTGGTGGCGTGGACCCTGTATCATTGATCACGTGCCAAGATATTTTCTGAGTGTTTGATTGGTTGCTTTGCTTCCTCAGTAACAGCTCCAACTGCCTGACCTCATTACCACCTCCGGGATATATTGACCTCTCTCATCAACACTGTCGATTATTGATCCACTGAACTGCTCGAATTTGGAGTTCCAGTTGCTAGCAAGGCACGCCCCTCAGGAATCTGGTCTAAACTTCCTTAGAGCATTCACAAATCACCATGTCGGATGAGGACTTCATGCAAGATTCGGGGGAGGAGGAGTAGGCTCTCCGATCAGATTCTCTTGACCAAGCTAATACCTTACAGATATGACTTCGAATACGAAGATGACGATGACGAGCAAGGTGGCGATGTCGGGATCGAGAACAAGTACTACAACGCCAAGCAGATGAAGGTCGATAATCCAGAGGAAGCCATCGATGAGTTTCTTGGAGTCCCGGCCCTGGAGGAGGAGAAGGGAGACTGGTAATGTTGACATATGATAGCCCCATGGGACTCTGCTGACATTTATTTTGACTAGGGGATTCAAAGGTTTAAAGCAGGCTATCAAGCTCGAATTCAAGTTGAAGCGATATGCCGCGGTACGGACACGGGACGGACCACAAACGAGGACATATTCTGACAAGTACCAGGCGATCGAGCACTACCAAGAACTCCTTACCTACGTAAAATCGGCCGTGACAAGAAATTACTCCGAAAAGTCGATCAACAACATGCTTGATTTCATCGAGAAGGCGGCGGAAGACAAAACGGCCTACGAATGCATGGAGAAGTTCTACTCACTCACCCTCGAATCATTCCAGAGTACCAACAACGAGAGACTATGGCTGAAGACCAACATTAAGCTTGCTAGGCTCTGGCTAGATCGCAAGGATTACCTACCACTTACCAGCAAGCTGCGTGAACTTCACAAAGCTTGTCAAAGAGAGGATGGCTCAGACGACCCAAGTAAGGGGACTTATTCCCTCGAAGTCTATGCCTTGGAAATTCTGATGTATGCCGAAACAAGGAACAACAAGCGGTTGAAGGTGGGTGGTTGCGGCTCGACAACGCCTGATTTATCATACTGATCTCTCGTTCAGGCACTGTACCAGCGTGCATTACGCGTCAAGTCTGCCGTGCCCCATCCGAAAATTATGGGCATTATTCGGGAATGCGGAGGCAAGATGCACATGAGTGAAGGTAAGCGTCGCATGGCTGAAAGCGCCAAAATAGGTTCGATGACTAACCGGACCAGAAAACTGGAACGAGGCCCAAAGCGATTTCTTTGAAAGCTTCCGGAATTACGATGAGGCTGGCTCCTTGCAGCGGATCCAGGTCCTCAAGTATTTGTTGCTGAGCACAATGCTAATGGGCAGCAATATCAACCCTTTCGATTCTCAGGAAACCAAGCCATACAGGAACGATCCACGCATCCAATCAATGACCGATCTGGTGGACGCATATCAGCGAGACGACATGCACGGCTACGAGAAGATCCTTCAAACCAACAAAGATGATCTGCTTGGTGATCCCTTCATCGCCGAGAATATCGATTCGGTGACACGGGACATGCGGACAAAGGCAGTCTCCAAGCTAGTGGCGCCATACACGCGATTCACCCTCTCGTTCATTTCTAAGACTCTCAATATTTCACTTTCCGAAGTCCAAGATATCGTTGCAGTGTTGATAGTCGAGAACAAGCTACGCGGGAAGATCAACCAGCCGGAGGGAACTGTGGAGATCCAGAGCACTGCAGATGCGGATCGGGTTCAAGCAATGCAGAATTGGACGAGCGCTGTTGAAGGGCTCTGGAACACCGTGCTAAATGAAAGCGACGGTTTCAAGAGCGAAGAATCTTCGTATGGTGGTACGGGAACGCGAGACAGCCAAGGCTCCCCTTCGAACCAAGCAGCTCTCAAGAGAATGTTTGGTGGAGGTCGTGGTGGCCGGCATGGCCAACAAAGGGGAGCTTTATCGAGGGGAGGCGGCTTCGGAAAGCTAGGAATCATGGGCCAAGGATCATGATGAGACTGACACAGCAAGAGGTCAGGAATTGCGGTGTCTCGCGGATCCGATACGGCCTTCCCCGTCAATACGCATCTGGATGGATGTGGCTCTTGAGGCGCGTTAAACGGACCACTCGGACTCGTCTTGCCCTATCCCCCGGTTACAAGAATATGTGGGCGTGATCGGCTTTAATGGTTTGACAGGATGATCCTGCCGGCCGCAACGGAAACGGGCAATATCACCTTGCTCGTGTCACACTGATTCGGACCGTTTCCCACTCAACCGTCCTCATCGACCACGCCCCACGCCTCACTCACCTTCCCCAAATTCATTCGATTCCCTTCGCCCAGCTCCCGTGTTTTCATTCAGTCTGACACCATCAACTTGAACTCCCCCCTAACATCCCCATCCACGACCCGTCGCACAAGATCGAAGAGGATTTGATTGCCCTCCAGGATCCCTTCCATCGAGCATTCCGTCCTCACACCCTGTTCTCTTCGATCGAGTTTCGGACTTGCTCACACCGCAAGTAAGCACCTTTTGTGCTCGTCTCGTTCGCCACTCTCTCCTTCTCCGTCCGCAAATGTCTCACCAGACACCAGGTCCGCATACGAGCTTGGACGCCACAGTTGTTCAGCGCGATTTGAGTTAATAGGGAGGGTTGAGTGGACCATGGCGCCGGGATCGGGGCTCACGCACGAGGAAGAGGGATTGGCGATCCCCCGCCCAACGATTTCACCAGAGTCAGGCCCGTCAAAACTTGGCTTCCACGAGAAATGCCCTATAAATATGTGTTAATGACATGGAATCCCCGCCTTTGTACATCTAAGGAATGGGATTGTAACGAGGAACGAAACCAATGATGACGTCTATGACCAAACCACTGATGAGTCTATCAAGAAGGGCATATGGTCTCGACGCTGAAAGAGAATAGTCTGGATTTGCCACGCCGTTTCAAGGAATGTTCTCCGGTGCCCATGAGTCCTCATCTCCTGTCTTTCGAACACCTTCAGCAGAACCTAGTTCGCCACCTCATGCTGTCTTCCCCAACCCACGCCTTTTCTGCGGAGCAGCATCACCTGCAGTCAGGAGTTCGGACTCGACCATGTGGTATTCCGATCTCGATGGTGCGGTATGCTTAACTGCTGTTCGGTATCGCACTCGCCCATGTCTCCGTTGTCACAGTCATGGCCCAAACGTCCGAATCCCCTATCCTCAGCCCACCAGCCGTTCTTGATCCCCTGATCTTGGAACGTCCGGGCCCAAGCTTGCCAGATGTGCTCATCTGCGTGTCTGATGTACCTGATGTACCGGAAATAGTTTTGGTCGGCATCTCGCGTCACCGGCGCCTCCCGTGTACAATATCGCCAAGCGGCTCTGCTTTGGGCAAGTACAGTACATTTCATGAGAGGCCCACCACCTGGTCCGCTGCACGGTCGTTTTTGTTGCACTTATCTGTTCTCATTATCCAGTGAATATGCGCCAGATACGTACTACACCGGTACGTATCGACACATGCCGATCACCCAACCGCCACACAACTTGATCTTGACTTGACTAAAGCTCTGCCCCTGTTATTGTTGGCCCAAGTCAGCTGAATAATGGATTGGCCAGCCGATGAGCCGATCTATTGCATGTCACGGAACCTCCCAAGCAGACCTTGTAGAGAAGCGGCGACGCTGCGCAAGTCAGTTCCGGCAACTGCAGCACGGCATGCTGCGGCCCTGGACCAGAGCTCGATATCGAACCGGGATCCGCATGATGTTCGACATGGATTCTGATGCATCCTGCTCCGAAAGTGACTGCTCACATTTGGAGTTCCCTGTTCGTGTCGCAGCCGAGACACACCCCTCTCCGGACATTTCTGTCCAGACAGCTCGGAAAGTTGTTATTAGAATGGAGGAATGCTCCTTGAACTCCATCAGATGTGTTCGGAGCGTCGCAAGCTTCGAATCATTTCTCTAAGCGGAGTCCTCGGTGCAAGTCATAAATCACCTCGGTATTATATGAGAGTTCAGTATGAACCGTTGTCAAACGCAGCTTAACTCCCCTCCATCTCAATAGCGCCCAAGACAACATCTCTAGAAAAACATGCCCACGTCTCATGTCAAGAACAAGTCGCTTCTCCTCTTCGGCTGACGTGACCTCGCTCCCCCCAATCTCCCCTTCAGCGACTAAGTCCAATGACCGTCCCCTTTCTTTTTTCTTTGGCTGCTCTTCCCCGCTTCCCCGAGCGCCATTGCAAAGCTTGGCAATGAGTTCGTCTCCGCCCAGGCGGGCAGATCGACAGGGCAACATTCCTTTTGACGGTCGAGGTGCACCATTGAGCACCTCTGGAACGAGTTGCGCGTTTGGCACGTACGAATCGCATGGCTCTCTCAACGAGAAGCACGCCGACGGAGGCCGCGCAGAATCACTGGACGAGAGCGGATACGCGACATGTGGGTGAGCATGGTCGTCACGGATGCCTACAGTATGAGGAATGCGTGACTAGACTCAGTAGAATGCGAGATCGGGAGATCGGGAGACCAATTCTCGTGATCGTTGTCATGGTTACTCGTGAGGAGGTGTCCACGCATAGCGGCAGTCGTTCCATGTGAGATGCGATTTAAGGTTGTAATCCAATCAGTCAGATGACTGTAGAACAACCTCGCGTGCCACCAGTGGCTATCTTGGGTAACAGGATCAGGCTTGAAAGCAGCATGAAGCTGACGAAATAACAATTCGGAATTGGTAAAATGGTACTGAACCCAACCGCTCCTGTCGTTCCTTGGGTATTCGAAAAGATCCGTAGTCATGTTCTCCCAAGGTCATGTTCTTCCCGCAGCTTTGCTTCTTCTTCCTCGCTTCTGCACCTCTCCAGCAGTGTGGCACCCATCATGCAAGTGATGGGATGGTTGGATCCCGATCATCACTTCCATCGGACGCCTCACATTAATCCATCTGCACGAATCCCTACTTGTGCGCCACCAACAATGCCAGGCCGTTCGACCAGTGAGATCGCGATAAAACGGTTCATGGGTTGCGAAAGATCCTAGATTCTTGAAGTCCATCTCTCCTGCCCGAACCGCGTCTTGTTGCCTCTGATACTGGGTTGTGGGTTGAGGGACTCAAAGTCAAGGCAAGAGCAAAGTTGGGACTGGTTTGATCCCAGCGAGGCGAGGCGGGTGGCTACAGACGAGCTGCATGATATCCGCCGAGGATTGCCACAAGATTAGGAATGCCTCCAAGGGCAGATGTATCCCGTTCCATCCTCTGAGGAGTTTGTGACGTTTTTTATTGTTTCAGCTCTGATGAAGTACTGGCAACAGTGAGGCTAGACTGCTAGGCTGCTAGTTAGACTGCCGGAGCGAGCTCCTAGCCACTCTTTCTAGTCTTTGTTTCCACTTCCTATCAAAGAAGCTTGACACCAGCTGGAGCCTGCGACGGAGAAAATTACAGATATTCGGAGAATTGATTTGACATGCCGGGATCTGAGCAATACCACTCTCTTTGATACCGATGGCTTGCCATGGAGGCGCGTACCTTGCTTCGTGTTCTTGTTTTGGAAGCCATTGTACCAGCAATGGCGTCTCATGGGATTTGATTTCTTCGAGTGATGGTATTTGAGCCTCCTATGGCTCCCGCACGGTGAAACGGGCCATTTCAGGTACTGGTACAATCAGTGGATGAAGAGATAAAGCGAAACGCCTCATGATCTAGTCATCCGTCGCAGGGTTCATATCATTTGACGGATGCTCAGATGTATCCTCGTAACCAATCCTTTTCTTATGGATGGTCTCCTGTCATCCTGTCCCGTGCGACGACAAGACCCCGGCTGTTTCGAACCGAGTCAGGAGAGGATGTGGGGTGAATGTCGTCGCCGGTAAGGAGCGATCGCAATGGATCCTGAGCCGGAGATCCCGTTCCGATGGAGCCCAGGCGTTCGGCTGCGACAGATCGAGAGTCGAAGTGGATCATGGCTGGAAGCAGAGATCCTGATTTCTGCAGTACATATCTGAATTCTCCACGCCGTCATCAGCCCAGATGTCTGGGCTGCAAGCGAGATGTATTGGACGTCTCGGTTACTCCCAGGATCGATAGTCCTATAGACCGTACCTGACCAAACCAGAGAAGGCGAATCGGAGCGCTGGAGAGGACGTCGCCCGATCGCGGATGTCAGATAATACATCCAATGTGATAGGCAGTTGGGAATATGGAATTGGTACGCCACTTTGTGCAGCAAGGACCTTGTTTCTGTGCCTCGCCAGCTGCACCGATGCCGACTGGCTTTCCTCTCATGGAGTCGTCACAATCGGTCTCGTTTTCTGGCTCTGTACTGCCTCCCCGGATCATCTGCAATTACACACCATTTCTAATAACCCATACTGTCGTTGTCGCATTTCCAAGGCGCTGTGTATCTTCGGTGTCGTCCCAGCTTCCCTGCGCCGTCCATCCCCCTCCTTGACTCCTTCGATGGAATCCCTTCATCGAAAAAGTAAGTAAGTCCCTAGGGTGGAGAACCTAGCCACCCTCTATTTCGCTAAGGAATTCCACCCTATACCAGCGCCCCTTGAGAGCGCCCCTTGAGCGCCCCAGGTGGCCCAAGGACCAAGGTATTGTACGCTCCGGCTGGGTCGCACAGAGTCTCTAGATTCGCCGCCCGCGCATATACTAAAGCAGCGGACGCCGGCGCAAGCAATGGAGGGAAAGAATGGTGACATAAACCTTTTCAGCGAGAGTTGAGCGAGGCGCTTTACTCGCTGCTGTGGAATAGCATTTGAAGCCAGCATTGGTCACAGGAATTGACGAGACGCATTACAATACCTGTCCGCATATACCGTTCATTGCAGCTCCTCGTGCCTAAGTACCTGGTGGGATCGAACAAAAGGGCTAGAGGTCCGGCCGATCTTGTCGTTCTTCTTCCATCCCTTTGGGTCTGCTCTTATCCTGCGGTGATTTGCTGGTTGTGCAGCCGACTTATTGCAAGACCTGGTTCCTTATTACCTCCATTGAACCGATTAGTTTGTTTGATTCTGATCCTTCACAATTGCGAATAATTCGAACCCTCAAACTTTGTTGTATAAGAGGGAGGCCTTATCCTCGAGGCTCGATAGCACTATCCCGCTAGCTTGGGCAGTCTATCCTCGCGCTATTCGGTACCACCCGCCGCTACGACTGCCGCCGAATCTACCGTGGGAACCATTCGAATACCAATCAGCAATTCAATACGAGCGGATATCCGTGAATTGTGTAAATGCTGATAGCGGAAAAGATTTCTCAATTGACTATCGAACAAACGATCGAACCGTTGGCCAAGTGTCGAACAAGTGTTCCCGAATTTCGTGCTCGAAGGGACTGCATCACCATCGCTTGCTGTCCATTGATCGCCGCTGCGGCCATCACTAGACCTCGCACTAGAGCACCGTTCATCTCGCGAAGCTACCTTGCATAACGAATGCCCTGGCTGGCAGGATTCTATTCGAAGATAAATGCTCAAGCAAGTACCCGTTGACAAACCGCGAAGGAACAGGAACGTATGCTGGATAAGCGAATCAGATTCGACAAACACGCGACCCCCTCAAGCATTCGAGCAACCAGGCCAAGGCCTGTGGATATTGACGAACCAAAACTCGACCTCATCTTCGTGGTGAACATCCGCTCCGGTCCTCGTGCGTTGTTCGGGGATTAGGACCACCTGGAGACGCCCACGCCATCAAGACCACACGGCGCCCCAGTATATCCCACGCTGGGCAGGCAGTTTGCGCGAGAATTGCAAGGGACCCCATCCCCGCTATTCCGCGGTCTATTGGCTCTTATTCCCACCCCGACGCAAGGAAACGTGAGCCTGCCACCGGCCTCTCAGTATCTCCACGTTTGATGGGGACTGGAAGGCTGCTTGCTTGGACAGGGACAACAACTGCTCAGCCGTTGCAGTTCTGACAGAGGATATCATCGTGCCGGCCTAGCTGGGTCATCGCCACCGGGGTTTGTTGAATTGTCCAGTGTCCAGTGCAGGATAGGGCTTTTCGTTCCGTATTCTGTTGTCCTCGTTCACGACCACAATCGTGTGGTGCTGGGCGGACCTCGAGTGCTCCTCCCTTTCTCTCCGACCGTCTGTTGCATTGCTTGCATAAACCAACCTTTGTGCGGGCTCTTTGGAGTGGAGGGAGGATTATTTTGGATCAATTGGAGGAATTTATCGGTCGCAAAGACGGATTGATTGGAAATCGAAGATCAGCATTGCAGGACGCCGCTATACTGGAAGACTTGGAAGGGGACAAGCAAATCGAGCTCCACGAAGCCAAAGGACAAACAATGAGTCGACCGATGGTGCTTCCAACAGGATTTCATGTTCCAGTTCCTTCATATCATTTCCAT
This sequence comes from Eremomyces bilateralis CBS 781.70, assembly GCF_010015585.1. Classification (NCBI taxonomy): domain Eukaryota; kingdom Fungi; phylum Ascomycota; class Dothideomycetes; order Eremomycetales; family Eremomycetaceae; genus Eremomyces; species Eremomyces bilateralis. Next base: position 388,995 of record NW_022985081.1, read on the forward strand.
GATGTCGGATTCCCTCACGCTCCTCCATCGCAGCAACAATATCGACAGCGACAACTCTCATACGACCGTCACTCTCACACTGCTCCTGCACCAGCAGCAGTAGTAGCTCCCTCCTCACACTCCACCACCAACACACCAACCTCCACCTCCACCTCCGCCTCTCATGGTCTCGCACTCCCACTTCGTCAACACCATAATCACCACCCTTTAACTGTTGCACAGCAACCTCCTCAACCCTCTCTCTCACATTCCCATTCCCACTCAATCCCTCAGCAGCACCATCCGCTCGCCGCGTCCACCACTTCCGAGGATCTTCGCTCCGCATTTCATCCCGCGCCGATCCCGCAACAACCCCATCCTCACCAAGCTCCCCTCATCACCATGGCATTCGAGCCCTCCCAAGAGGAGATGGCTGAAATGCAGAAGCTCTCGAACGACTATGAACCCGAAGTCACGGTATGTTCTTTTCCATTCCTTGGTCCGGATTTCTTTTCCCCGTCACTACGGTTTGCATGTTCCACAATCTGATCGCCTTGGGATGGTTATCCCCGCCGTACCCGTACCGTTGGAGTGAGCACCATTGGTCTCTGCATGCACTTTTACCCATGCATATTTATCAAGGGCCAATGTCGGCATGATGGAAGTTGCAGCGGATAGGTGCTAACGGTTGGTGAATTGTTAGGGTCCACTCGTCAGTGAGCTGCTACCGAGCAGTGCGATAACCACCGAATACGCAAATGCCGACCCGGTGTATCAGAGGAAGACGGCGGTATGTGGATCACACTCGGCCAAGCTTCAATAATGGCCATGGGAACCCGCGACGGAACCGAAACTGACGGACTACTTTTTGCAGGCCCTACCGCACAAATATTCGCACTATCGGACATGCAGAGGGGACGGACATTGCGGATGGAGAGGTAAGAATGCGCTTTCGGCAGGTGTGTTGTAAGTATAGCATGTTGACGATATCCTCTAGCTGTTGCATTTAGCTACTATGAAGCACTCTATAACACCGGCAACAAGAGCAAGTTCTACTCCGAAGAAGCGCGACTACGTTCCCTGGGGAATCTTTTGAACCAAGTTGGCTTTCCGGAACACCTCTACGAAGACTTTGCGATTGAAGCATTCCAACTGCTGCAAGAGACGGCGGTGGCCATGGAGAACAACGATGGTGGTGCGAAATTATTGGCCGCCTTTAACGATGAGTCTCTATCCATGAGTATCATCACCTATCTGAAGGTATAGCTGCTGGCAATTTCGCATGCACCAGTCTATCTCGGCATCCCCGGTTTATCTCGTGATATCAACTGACCACTCTATAGCTTCTTACTAGCGCGTATATCCAAACCCATCCGGACGAGTATTCCCCCTACATGAACCATGGGCAGAGTGTTCAGAATTACTGCCAATCCTCAATTGAGCCGGTCATGTCTGAAATTGAACACGTTGGCATGAGCGCACTTGTCGAGGTGCTTGTCAAACCAGCCGGCATGGCAATGGAGATCCTCTATCTGGATCGCAGCCAAGGAGAGGAAGTCAACACGTACCGATGGGACCCCGTGGATGGCACAGGTATCACAGTGTCTGATCCGTCGACATTGCGTTTACTCTACAGGCCGTAAGTTCATTTTACGAACAAAGTTGCTTCTTGCCGTCGGCTCACCGAAATATAGCGGACACTACGACATCCTGTACAAGATGGAGCCTCTACCTCAAAGCGCCATCGCCCAACCCCAACAGCAACCCCCTGTCTTCGTCGCCCTTGCCAACGCCATCGACTCCCACATTCCCCAAACGATCGGGTTCTCAGACTACGCCATTCCCGGCCTTTCCTTCGTCTCTCCACCCTCGCTCGGTTGGTCTTCGATGACCACATCCACACCTCTCTACCCATCGGCTCAATCTCCTTGCTACGACTTCGCACCCACCGCAACCCCAATCGCTGCCATCCCGGCGCCTGCACCGTCTTCCAACCTGGTGTCAATGCCACAACATCATGCAAACAGCAGCGGGAGCTCCGCCGAGGTCGGCAGCCACGTGCATACTCACGGACACTCGGAGATCCATGCCGACCTCAACGCCCATGGCTCAACACACACTCACGCACTGGCCCACTCGCAATCGCACTCTTCCCACCCCCACACCACTACTTACGCGCACACGCCCGCAACGATGGCGCTACCGCCCGATTTCTTAGTGTCCGGCATGCAACCCGAGATCCCGCAAACCCCGCCTGTCGGCCTATCGTTGGGTACCCCATCAGGTCTAGCGATTGACCGCGGAGGACCGTTCAGACCCTCGGCCTGGGAGCTAAAGCCAAACTTTTCTGCGGCAGGGTTGGGCGGTGTGCCACTCCAAACGGCAATTTTCAGAAAGTGAGTCGTCTGTCATCTTCGTTATTTCATACTCAAATAGGCAACCGAGAATCGCTATCCCCAATTTGTAATTTTCCTGGAGACGCATGACGCAGGGAGGTTTGCTAATGCGTGTCAATTTCTGTAGTTCACATTACAACACCGCCCACTTCAACAACCCAGACTTCCAACCGGAAGAATGGAGCCCCGAGACGGAACTCCCTGTCCACGAACGGCCTCGCAAAAAATCAGCGCATTAGCACGTCGTGCTGTGCGCTGCAGCGTCGCTCGATACACCGACGTTGCTGTTGCGTCCGATGTGGGGGACGCATGGAAAAATTTCACTGTTGGCATCAATTGAATCGACCATCCCTTCGCACCATCCTTGTCTTTGCATCGCATGCATTCTCGACGATCCAACAAAGGTAGCGAATTACTTATCTCAATTCGATCGGCCGGATAATTACGTTTTTAATGTCTCCGGCACTCCTAGTCTCCTTTTCTGGTTAGCCCCGAAGTCCCGCACCCGCCTGCTCGGTACGTCCCGCGTTCCCGCAACCGCCTCTGCCGCCGGACGCACACACCACCTCCGCAGCGCCGCGTGTCGGAGATCAAGCAATTTCATTTTTCCGGTTTAATATGGGATCTGGTTTTGGCCGTGGTTTTGGCCGTGGTTTTGGCCGTTGTTTTGTTTCTGCAATGTTCAATGTCGGTGACCCGAGTGGTTGGGTCGCGACGTTGTTTGGTCTCGTCGCAGCCAATCCGGGATGACCACGACCACCGACAGACTACATAGCGTGCTCAACGACAGCAAGACACGGAACACTTCTCCGTTATGATGTGACCATTGGACATATCACAGTCCCACATAATCGGCCAACGGTTACAGGTGGTTAATTCGTCAGCGGTCGGCGATCTGATAACATAAGGCAATAATTCACGAGACGGGACCAAGATCTGATCCATTGGAGAGGGTCATGGCGGAAAACCACGGGACGGCTCGAGGGACGGTGCAGCACGCATGTAATTGGGCGACACCGAGCGAACGGTTGCGATCGACGAGAGCGCATGTCGACGTGGAACTGAACATGTGGACGACGCCTGGTCCTTTCCCTCCACTGGTTCGATTTGCACATCCTTTCGTATCTCTCCTATTTTCTCTTGTTCTTCCAATTCCAAAGATTGTTTCGAGGCGACACCGCCAACACGAGGCAATACCTAACGGCTTTGGGGCGAGGAACGTCCGAACGAATTCCCTTTCGCACCTCTACTTCCCTTTCTTTTTCTACTTTGACCTCTCCATTATTCCTATGCGGATAGCGTCATCGGTTACTACACCTGTTCGGCTTTTAATCGCACTACTATCTCTTTCATGACGGTCAAACGATGGGCACAGCGATTTCTAGATCGCTTAAGGGGGCATACGTTCGGATAATCGGGGGGATTCTGCAACTTGGCACGAAGCGTGATACCCTAGAGGGACGAGAAGCCCACACGAAGAGATAGGAGATCAATGTCCGGATGGGAGGCAAAACCACCGCGATCCCCACGTTGTTACGCATTGACGAATTTCCTTATTTATTTTCCTCTTTTACCATTTCCCATTGTCTTTTACCCCCATCACGCTGCTATGCGTTCTGGAATATACTTATGGCACAGCATCATTAGCTTGGTTTCTGTTAATCACTGGATTTTTGTCTTTCTTTTCGCTACGTTTTCCTGGTATCGATGGACGCAAGCATCATTAAGAAGCACGCCACAGTCATGACTGGATGACCGAACAGAACTATGATCGAGGAATGAGACGATCGATGGAAGCTGGAATTAAAACGGGAGATAGGGTGACGTGGTGACTAGGGAACCGGTAGCATCCTGGGCTTTCAGGCCTTTTCGGATTATGTAGTACTTAGCACTCTGAATGGGAGCCCTAGTCACCTCGATGTGCCGTGCATTGACATGAAGTCTGACCGATTCCCTGAAAACCCATCACCCTTAATGATTGCAGCAACGCTAGAGCTCTCCAAGGTAGACATGCGCAATCCCTACTCCTCCTCCTCCTCCTCCTCCTCCTCCTCCTCATCCACCTCCTCGCCCATCACCACTGCCAACGCCCCCCTCGCCAACCCCACCACATGGTTCAAATGCCCCAACTTGACTCCCACCGCTATCAACGCCGGATCCTGCGCCTCGACCCTCACCTTCTCCCTCACCCTAACCTCCCGCCCCTCCCCACTTCCCGCATCCTCCTCCACCCCGCCCACCACAAATACCTTCCCCTCCTCATCGTGCGCCGCCAACTTCTGTCCCCCCAGCGCGTTCGCCAACCCCCGCAGCATCCCGCCGCCGATCCCCGAGCTCTCGGGCTGCACGGGCTGCAGCGTCCGCACGACGACTTCGAGGACACACCCGCGGACGCCAACCCAGACGTTCAGGTGGTGAAATCCCTCCCTGATCACCGCATCTCCAGGCGCGGCGTAACCCCCGCCCCCTGCCGCGCCGACCGTTCCTTCGAAACACCCCCGCGCAACGCCGGTCTCCGTCCACAGTCCTCCATCGTGTTTAGTTCCTTCTTCGCCTTTCAGCTCCTTCCGTGCGTTCGCGATCTCGGTTGACAGGAGGCGCAGCTGGCCGGCAATGAAGTTCGCGTCGTGCGGGGAGCCAGCCCAGCGGGAGACGTCGATGGCATCGAGGGCGGAGAGGATGGAGGAGCGGCAGGTGGAGAGTTGAGGGATGGTGTGTGGGTGGGTGAGGAGGAGGGGGAAGTAGGGGGTGGAGCGGGGGGTGGGGAGGGTGGGGAGGCGGAGTTTTATGTCCTTGGGAGATGTTAGATCTTAGGTTGTATAAGGACGGTATATTCGGTGGGGGGGTAGGTGGAAGGAGAAGAAAGAAGGAGATGGACTTACGCCCTTGACGATGCGCGTCCCAACGCGCGTGATGAACCCTTTTAGGCTCTCAGATCGGTGCGAGGAAAGTGCGAGGGTACTGCCCGGTTCGGCGGGGGCGAGCAGTTCAGCACATTCTGTGAGACCTTCTTTGAGCGACTGGAGGGTCGTTTGGAGGGAGTCGAGAAGCCAGTTGAGTTCGCGAGCCTATCGTGAAGTCCCTCGTAGTTAATAACATTACGTAGCAGCAGGTATCAGACCGCGATAGTGGGATTCAGGGAGATTGGACCAATCGAGGAATTGGCATCGTAACGTCATGGATGGACGGCACAATTAAACCAGGCATCACATACCAATGAAGTTTCCTCTTCCTTCCTCAGCTCCTCGACTGATGAAAGCGGTGGCCAGACGGCTGCAGACATGGTTCCTGGGCCGGCTAGTATCGCCCTATCATGCTCTTAGTTGGATGAATTTATAACGCGTACCGCCGACGTTCACAAACTTCACGTCGATGCTAGATGGAAGAAGAAAGGACAAGATGATCGACGACGGCATGATGCTAGGGACCCATGTTCAGTGGCTCATGTGCTCCACCAAACCATTACCATCCCCCGCGTGGCTGTCCAGATACTCCATGATCGCCGGCGACATGGCATGTGGATGACGACGCTCCTTGCCCACATCTCTTTCATTGATACAGTACGGAGCGCAGGAACGATTGCAGATGATGCGGGGTTAATCTTCATCTCGCATATTGCTACCGGTAGTCATATACATTTGGCGATAACACAGAATACAGATGATTTTTTGACAATATCTAAGTGTATAGTTAAAGGAACTAGCGCGTAGCTCATCTCGAGACTCGATATGTCCTGCACGTCATGATGAAACTTATAAGTGATGACAAGGAATCTTTGCTGGGTACCTTAACTCTAGTTAAGTTTGTCGCCCTGTTTGTTAGACTCTAAAACCAGAGAAGTTCTGTGAGCGAGTTTAGCAAGGAGAAGAGCCGATTGGGCTGCTGGACTCCTGCTGCTGTCATGATGTGCAGTTGACTGCTGGATGGTGAACGAAGAAGAAGTCATCTCTCAGTAGTAGAGCTAGACACTACGTCACCATCGCTCCAAGTCGTACCAAACTCAGCCAGCTTCATCCAGCTTTGTAGTAATAACATGAAGATTTAGGGAGAGAACTTGGTTCACTGCTTCGTTCGAACCAACAGGAGGTATCCTGTTACATGGTCATATTTCAGCTTCACCTTGCCCCTACTCCCAGCTTGCTGAGCTTCTTCTGATTCCCACTTCCTCCTATTTTCTGTGACTTGCTGGCTACGATCAACCTTTTGGTGTAACTTATCCTCGTGAAAGTTGTTTGAAAGGCTGATATAACTTTCAACATCACGAAGTGAGCCAGATCTGCTGTTAGCATAGTCTCAAGTAATCAGTTCAACAGGCAAACCCTCTACAGCAGCCCTCATGGCGATAGCCCGTACGTCCATCCAGCGGGGTGATCGCAAGCCTTCAAATCACATACCCGAAACTAACCAGATTACCAGGCCCCCTTCTAAGCTTCCTCGCGCTCTTCTTCCTTGCCGGTACCGTCCTCTTCCAGTTCCTTGTCATCCTCTCCGGCGCCGTCGAACACTCTCCGGAGAACAAATTCTTCTTCCTTCAATCCACCACCGATGGCATCCCGACGTCGATGAATCCCGCTCGCTGGACCTTCTTCGCCCTCTGCGGCGTCAACGACAAGGGGCACAATGCGAACTGCGAGAAGACCCGCCCGGCCTTCCCATTTGACCCGCCGAATGCCAGGAACTTCGGGACCAACACTGGAATCCCGCATGACTTTATCGGCACGAACCACTATTTCCTGATGAGTCGGTTTATGTTCGTGTTTTATCTCATCGCGCTGTTCTTCGCGGTCGTGAGCCTGTTCACGGGGTTGCTGGCCCTGTGCACGCGGATCGGCGCGTATTTGTCGGCCCTGAATGCGATGATCGCGCTGTTCTTCCAGACCATCACGGCGTGTCTAATGACGTATGTATCTACTATGGTTGGTTAAAGTAAGCTGGAGAGAAATACTGACTCGATTCAGTGCGTGGACTGTTCAAGCCCGAAATGCCTGGAACAAAACTGGCCGCCATGCAAGGCTGGGCGTCAAATCGGCCGCTCTTACCTGGACTTCCGTCGCGCTTCTGTTCCTCACCACGCTGCTGTTCTGCATCGCCGGAGCAACCGGAAAGCGTGAAAAGAAACATGCATCGGCAGGACGAGGCGTCTTCCGGAAACGAAGCGAGAAGAATCGAGGTAGCTTCTATGAGACGGAAAGCCAGAGGCGGGTCAGGGATAGCTACTCATAGAGTAGTGTAACAGTCGATGCGGGAGTCATCCTGGTTGGAGAAAAGTGAGGCCAGAAGATACTCTGCGTTTGGGTCAATAGGGTGTAAAAGAACTTTGATTTGGACCGGTGGTGATCTGACATGGGATGAGGGGCATAAGATGCGGGAGATCTGTCGAGATCCCACAAAGGTTATGCGCCTAACGGCGTTGGAAGAACAGATCTCTAGGCAGGTGTTGGTTGTGTACTATATGGCGCTTATGTGGAGACGTAAATTTTAATAATAATTTAAATCCCGAAATCTTTATTCCGCAATTGGCGTGCTCAGTGTGTATGGAGGTATCTATCATGAATTCGAATCTCGAACGATATACTTGCGTCACGGTCCAACTCGCCCGCCGTGCCACCGACATCTTCAACCACATCTGTTGCATCGAAAGTGTTCAAAAGATTCAATTGCTTCGATTCTTAGCAGAAGATACGTCCGCGATGATCATTTCACTTATCCCGTGGCCTTGCTACACTGGTTGAGACCATCATCAGGTGCTCAATATGCATGAACCAAACAGTTCATTTCGGCATGAACATTCAACAGACACGAAGGTTCGCGCACATCTCGGTCGACCCCGAAATGAATAGTAGATTCTGACCACGAGCACAGTGTCACCCGCGCGGAGCTCTTCTCCGGCGATGAAATCCCCAAACCAAACCCCGATGTCTCCGACATCGAGCTCGAAGATGCTGTATTAACCCGTCGCATCGACTTCGAAGAATTTCGACCACCCACCTCATCCAACCTTGGCGAGGATGCCCAACTCCCAGAACCCGACGCCGACGAGTTCGAATTCCGTCTCTTTGCACCACAGAAGCCCAAAGAAACGTCTTCGGGACTCCAGTCCTCGGGCCCGTCTGCTTCGAAAATCCGGATCGCGTCCCCGGAACCCCTAGCAGGCGACGGGGCCATTCTAACAGCACGAGACCAATCGCACTACTTCACCTCCCCGCCGACACCACAGCGCAAAGCTGAATTGCGAAGCGCTGCGGTGACAGGGGATGTCGTCCGGGAGTGGGCGCAGGAGCGGTGGCCGGGGTCGGAGCTCTCGTGGCGGGTTGAGAAACTCGTCGTGGGGAAGGGAACATTGAAGCGAATGGCTCGGTCTGAGGCGCATGGTGCTTGGGATATTAGTCAAGTTGCACCCGACGCGATCAAGGGCGGGAAGGGCGAATCAACCGAAGTGCCTCCTGCGAGCGACTTTACACCCTATCACAAGCGACCGGGGAAGAAGAAGCGGATCAAGATCCGCATGCGGATTCGTGCTGCGGAAGTGGGGAAAGAGGAGAAGGCGAAGAAAGACGAGGAGGAGCGGGAGAAGAAGACGAGGAGGAATCGGGAGAAGAAGGTGAAGAAAAAGATGAGGGACAAGCTGAAGAAGACACAGGAAGGGGAAGCGGAAGGAGAAGGTGGAGAGGAAGCGAATGGAGGGGGAGAAGACGATGTCATGGAAGAAACGTAACGTATACAGTGGCTGGTCAATATCCGTCTGTGAACCTTCATTCAGCAAGGAGTCCAAGTCCATGTCATTAACTATTTGAATGCTGTGCTTGGAGATTCTAGTAGTTGGGGATTGGGAACATCCGCCTAACAAAATGCTGGAGTCCTCGTTGATCAATACGCATCCCATCCATCCTAACGTTTCCGTGTCGGTGATATGGACGCTGAAGCCGACCACTGCCGTACCGGGGCGCGGTCTATCGATAGTATGGTTCTAGGCCTACGGCCTGGTGCCCTGAAGTGCTAGTTACGCAACTAGGCTAGCTGTCAACGTCTTGAACTGTTCAACATCATACACGTATAAGTTACATAGTTCTTCTTCTTTAGCTTTATGATAAATGAAAGTGGTTCTCGCCATCTTCGCGGTCAAACCGTCTCACAAAGCCGCCTATGCCCCGGCTCTTGTACCCCTTTCAGTTGCTTGAGGTGCGTCACGCTCCGTTCTGACCGTCATATGATACTGAAGTTCCTCTACGATGTCACCCCATCCAAGCTTTACTACCGTAGAGACTAGTGTTAGTGTTACCGTGTCACGCTCTCGTCGCTTTTAGATTCTGGGTTGGCATCTTCACGCAGAAGTGTCCTGACAACCTCAATATGGTGTATTCAACAGCCTTAGAGAGTGTTTTTCTTCCACCGTGATACCGTTGTTCTAGATGAACCGACCCACTCGACATGAGAGCCTCTACGTCGAAGAATACGCAAACGTTGCTCGGAACTCGAGGTGACCGAACTTCTTCTAGGTGCTTGGCCAAGAAGAACGACAGCATCATTTTACCACAGCCAGGATGTCCTGCAAGCCAGAGCAGCGCAATTTCCGTCTTCTCAACCCAAGAGACAAATTTTGGATGGCCCAGAATCCAGTGGCATGTGCTCTTAACTGCTGTAGGCAACATTCTTAGGTGGTCCGCCACATCAAAGACACTGAATTGTTTCATACAAGTCTCTTCAGAGTCGTCGAGAGTTAGAAGTAGCCAGGGATTCGAGACTTGGATCATAGTTAGGACAACTCTACTGAATTGTTCCAAAGGTGATATTGACGGCTCGCGTCAAAGTGCAGTTCCACGTGACCTGACCCAAGCGCGTCACTGGGCTCCGACGCGACGCGTCTGCAGTTTGCACTCATATTGAAATTCAGATTGAAACTCACTTTCAACGACATCATCAGCTCCTAAAATAGCACCAAACAACATGGCAAAGGCAGAATCATCCGCTGCAGCGGCCGGAAACAAGGCGCGGGCGACTACCACTAATTCTAGCCCCGATTACGAGCTCCCGTGGTCCGTCACAGCACTGTCTCTGTTATCGAAAGCCGCGCACGCTAACCAAGAGCAAAAGGGTTGAGAAATACCGGCCAATCTACCTCGACGATATCGTTGGCAATACAGAGACGATCGAGAGGTTAAAGATCATTGCCAAAGATGGCAACATGCCGCATCTCATTATATCAGGCATGCCAGGGATTGGAAAAACCACCTCTATTCTCTGTCTCGCGAGACAGATGCTTGGGGATGCATACAAAGAAGCCGTCCTGGAACTGAACGCAAGTGACGAGCGTGGTATTGATGTTGTTCGAGGCAAGATCAAGGGCTTTGCACAGAAGAAGGTGACTTTGCCTCCTGGAAGGCATAAGCTCATCATTTTGGACGAGGGGGATAGGTATTCCTTTAGCATCTCATTCATCCTCTGCAATGGCCACTGACACGTCTTCAGCATGACCTCTGGAGCCCAACAAGCCCTCCGCCGCACCATGGAAATCTACTCCTCCACTACCCGTTTCGCCTTCGCCTGCAACCAATCGAACAAGATCATCGAGCCCTTACAGTCCCGTTGCGCGATCCTGCGATATGCCCGGCTTACCGACATGCAGGTCGCGAAACGCATCAAAGCGATCGCGGAGGCGGAGAAGGTCGAAGTCTCGGACGACGGGCTAGCGGCGCTGATATTCTCTGCGGAAGGGGATATGAGACAAGCGATCAACAACCTGCAGAGCACACATGCCGGGTTCGGGTTCGTCAGCGGAGATAATGTGTTCAAGGTCGTAGATAGCCCACATCCGGTGAAGGTGCAGGCGATGGTTAAGGCCTGTTATGAGGGGAAGGTGGAGGAGGCACTAGAGAAGCTGAAGGAGTTGTGGTACGTTTGCCTCTACATATCCTCGAGGTCTGACCCTAATGCTTGTAGGGATCTCGGATACTCTTGTCACGATATCATCAGCACGATGTTCAAAGTGACGAAGTCCATACCAAATCTCTCCGAGCATACGAAGCTGGAGTTCATCAAGGTATTTGAGTCCGAACCAGTAAAACACCCCTCGGAACACTAACTCGTCCTTAGGAAATCGGCTTCACCCACATGAGGATCCTCGAAGGAGTCCAAACCTACCTGCAACTGGCGGGATGCATCTCCAAGTTATGCCGAATCAACATGAAGCCAAGTCTCTTCGCAGTCAAACGAGCCACATGATAGCGACGACGGTTTTCGTTCATTCCAGGTATTTTGCTTCTGTCCGTATGCATAGCGCCGGAGTCTAAAGGGGTTCACGCTCTCACGTCAAATATACATACTCTCATATACGTGTGAAAGTCATCTAACCACAACATTTCTGGGTTCCACGAATCCGAAAGGAAGCACATAAAATGAGTGCGCCAACTTTTACCCCAAACATCAAACATGTGAAGTCCGTATCCCACCCGCAATTCCACATGCCATCAGCAAGTTAGCACCCGATCCTGCATAACATTTAGGCCCTTCCAGCCTAGTTTAGTTGGCGAGAACGCGGGGCGCCCGCATGCAGGCAATCCGCCGACCCGCCGAGACGATCCAACATTTAGCGATGGTGGCGCCCAATCGGGCTGACCGCTTCCCCCAAGTTTACCGCATGCCCCAGTCTGCTGATCGGAATTCGGACGAGTCGACGAGAGCCTCTGGCCCCCAAGACCCAAATGTTCTAGTTTGGGAAGCTCGCATGTGAAAACAAAGGCTCATGATATTCTAAAGGTCTGGCAAGCTCAAGCTGAGCTTGGCTGCTCTGGTGTGGTAGGATAAGAGCATGTGGTGGTTTTCAAATCTGCTCACAATGTTGCTAGAAATTCGGGACGTCGATTTGAAGTGCTCTTTGTCATGCTACAATTGTACTCGAGTCGCGATTTCAACGTGCCTGTACCACATCCGCCATCCCACTTGTTGGTTCCTGGTGTCCGATCGATGAGACAACTGCATTTGATAGGAGCCGCACCGCGACTCCCGACATCTGGAACAAAGCGCTTGTCGGTTGTCCTGTCCGACGTTGCTCGGATTTCGAGTTTAAGGAACGCTCCGAGACGGTAGTCCGATACTACGGAAACGGTAGGTTTTCCTCTCAAAAGTCAAAAAGCCACATCTCCCAAAATCCGGTCCATTTTCGAAATTATATTCAGAGAGGACGTGCCATTCATTCCGGTACTGGTCCACAAGTCCAAAGCAAGGACCGCTGTACTTTAGGGTGACGTACTCTACCGAGGCTGCGAGGCTAGATCGCGAGCAAGCCATAGATGATAGACTTCATTTCAGATTTCAGACGACAGCACATCAATCGAACACCTATTGTGAAGTTGTAATACGGTTTTTGGATCGCCACGATATCCAGTGCTGGTGCAATCATACCTTTCCTGAGTTCATTCCAATGCATCAATCCAGTATCTATCCCAATCAGCTCTCCAATAAAGCCATACGTAGCACTTGGGAAAGCCGGCGGTCTCATTGGCCGGCCCCATCGGATCCCCCCCATTTCATATACCTTGGATTCGGCCCCGAACTAACCTAGCCCCGGCGTGGCACCGGAATAGATTGCGTCTTTCGCATCTTGTTCCGAGAGGCGGCTGCAATCCCGCACGTCTGCAACGGCGACAAGGTTCGTTTGGCCCCAAATCCTCAATAAGTGACCCGCATTCATGACATTCCTCGCCTCGGTACCGCCGAGGCATCATGTTTGGTCGAGATTGGCCAAGTTTATGGAACACTTTTAGCTAACCTGCCCTAATGACCTTCTAGAAGTCCTCTCTCTTCTCGTGATTCTTGCGAGGTTTCTTTCTTTTGGGTCCTTCTTCGTCGGTCGTTCCATCATTTTTGGTCTACCAGTACTCCGTCGTGTTCTGTCGAGGCAAGGCGTCATCTCGCCCCAACATCCGGACGATATCGAAGTTGCATACTCAGCCGCTCTCCACCGGTGCAATAAGAATTAGACAGAACGGAAAACACAGAGCTCAAAAGACAAGATGCCGCTGATAGGTGTTCATAACCCCGCGATCGAAAACGCGAAGGCCTTCCAGGCACCGCCGAAACCTGGCGCGCCGTACAGCGTGCCAATTGCGGGCACAGCGCGCCCTGGACGAACACCCATCTATCGACACTTCCGGTTCCAGGACAAATTGTTGGAAACTTTCGATCCAGAGGTAAGGGAGAATGAGGGACATTGGTAGGAAACTCCGAGGAAACTGACCGTTCGCATCCAGGTCCGGACGATCCACGACTCTTTCGAGGTTTCATGTAGGCATTCTATTTCGCGAGTGATGAAGCATCGGAAACTAACATGGCGTAGCGAAGCTATACCCGACCAACCGATGCCTGGGCTATCGTCCATGGGATCCAAAGTCGAGGACGTTCGGCGACTACCTCTGGGAAAGCTATAAGCAGATTGCCGAGAGGAGAAATAACTTCGGGTCGGGTATCGTGCAGCTGCACAAGGAGCTTGGCGTGACGGATGCGAAGTACGGTGTTGGCTTGTTCTGCAACAATCGCCCCGAGTGGCAGATCACTGGTAGGAGATGGATTTCTTGTAGCCGTATTAGTTGAACATGGAAGGAGGCTCACCATGCACAGATCTCGGATGCATGAGCCAAGGGCTCTATACCGTCTCCATCTACGACACCCTCGGACCCAGCGCGACCGAATACATCATCAACCATGCCAGCCTCAACTGCGTCGTTACCTCTCTCAACCACATTCCCGCGCTTCTCCAGATCAAGGCCTCCGCCGACCTCCCGCAATTCCGGTTAATCATCTCGCTCGAGCCCCTCGATACGGGCGATATCCCCGGCCACTCCAAACGCGACATCCTCGCCGCCTTCGCCTCCAAAGTCGGCATCAAGATCATTACCATGGCGGAAGTCGAGGCTCTTGGCGCATTGAAGCCGCTGGCTCCTAACCCGCCTGCGCCGACCGACCTCATCACCATCAACTACACCTCCGGCACCACCGGCGATCCCAAAGGCGTTATGCTCACTCACTCAGCCGCTGTCTCTGCCACAGCTGCATCGATGACCTCCGTCGAGCAGTCGCCACAGGACATCATCTGCTCCTTCTTGCCGCTGGCGCATATCTACCAACGTATTGGCGAGCACTGTGCGCTGTGGGCCGGCGCCGCCATTGGGTACTTCCACGGCAATGTCGCAGAGCTCGTCGACGATTTGAAGTTGATCCGGCCGACGGCCTTCTCCGGTGTCCCGCGACTATACAATCGGTTCGGGTCCGCGATCAAGGCGGCTTCGGTCCAGGCGCCGGGTTTCCGCGGCACCCTCTCGAACTACGTCATCAACACAAAGACGGCGAACCTCGCACGGCCGGAAGGCGGCAAGGATGGCGAGCCGACGAACAAGCACGCGGTCTGGGATCGCGTCTGGGGTCGCAAGGTGGCTGCCGCTTTGGGACTTGACCGCTGCAGGACCATGATCTCGGGTAGCGCGCCGATCGACCCGACATTGCACCAATTCCTCCGGGTCGTCTTCGCGAACAACTTCCTGCAAGGCTACGGTCTCACCGAGACGTACGCCTGCAGTCTCATTCAGGTGCCTGGCGACCTCTCCGCCGGCAACTGCGGTGCCGTCTCACCCTGTATCGAGGCGGTCCTCCGCGACGTGGAGGACATGGGATATACGACGGCCGACAAGCCTCACCCGCGCGGTGAACTCTGGCTACGAGGGAACAGCCGACTCGTGGCGTACTACAAGAACGACGCCGAGACGGCGAAGGCGATCGACGAAGATGGCTGGTTCCGCACCGGAGATATCTGCGAGATCGATTCTCGCGGCCGATTCAAGGTGATCGACCGCGCGAAGAACGTGCTGAAGCTCGCGCAGGGCGAGTACGTCTCCCCCGAGCGCATCGAGAACGTGTTCTTGGCGAACCTGGGCTGGTTGATGACGGCGTTTGTCCACGGCGATTCAACCGAGAGCAGCCTGGTGGGGATTTTCGGCGTCGATCCGGCGCCGTTCGCGGCGTGGGCCAGCGCGGCGCTGAAGGAGAACATCAGTGGCGAGGATATCAACGCTTTGAGAGGAACTTTGAAGAGGCCGGATGTCCGGGAGAAGGTGGTTGCGGAGTTGAGGAAGGTGGCGCGGAAGTCGAAGTTGAATAGGTTTGAAGAGTGCAAGGGGGTGCGACTCCATTTGGAGCCGTTTACGGTGGACAATGGGTTATTGACACCAACGTATGTTGTCCCTCTGCCTGGAGAAACTGCCTATTTGCACTTGAGCGCTGACTAACATGGCTGAATAGGCTCAAACTCAAGCGACCGCAGACAGCGAAGACATTCCGAACCGATATCGATGACATGTATGCGGAGATCGCGGCCGAAGATGCGAAGAAGCCGCAAAAGCTGTTGGCAAAGTTGTAAAAATGTCTGCTTTAAAGGGCGTGTTTGAGGCGATGGAGGGGAAGTGGAAGTTGCAGTTTTGTGAACCGTCTTAGGAGTTGCACCAACTGCGGGTACCACTCGCTGATATTTGTCATGGAATCCTTCCCCATTTCCTGTGTACGGCCATGTTTGTAGAATTTAGTGAACAGTTGAGGACAAAGTTAGGTAGTTGGCGATTCAGGAGATCACTTATCAGTGGACAGAATAGCCGAGGGTCGCTATGAACCAGACCGATATCCCGATATACAGCGCACGTGTAGTATGATGAGTGATTTGATAACAGCTCGTATTAGCATGGAAACCGGGACTTTGATTAGTTACTGAAGACTGGGTATTTCCATTTTGACACCAATTTGACACCAAACATGTATTGTACTACAATTGAAGCGTTTAAAGATTGATATGGAACGGGGAGCTTATGATTGCCATTATGGCATCGGATGTCAGCATGTGGCGGAGCTGCTCTTAACCCGGCTCCCATGACTGCTCAACACCATCTCAGCTATACTTAGTTTGATAGTCAACATCCCTCAATACACGTCCATTCAACGAATCGTCAGTTCGATACTTCTTCTAGGACGTTGTGACGTACTGTCCATGGACGCGACGGTCGGATAACTGTCCTTGTTCTCTAACGGCATCGACCCCGTCACTCATTTGCGCGATGAGAACAGCTGCTCAGCGGACCTGACCTTCACTCCTGGCTGCGAACACCTTCTTTAGAACCGAGAGAACCTTGCGTCCATTCATTACCATGTCCCTATCGCAAAGATGATACTTGTTCCCAAAAGCAGCGGGCATAGGCCTCTCACAGGTCGCTCACCCCTCTCGTACCTCGCCCTCTCCTTGTCCTTCCTTGCGCACGTCCAAAGCGCCCATGCCAGCGAGTCCGATTCGATAACCGGGTCTAAAAATGGAGAGAGAATACGAGACATGATCCATGAGGTGGACTGGGGTGGAGGCGGCGGCAGTGCGATTTTGATAGAGGCCGTTTCAATACTCGGTTTGGGAGGAGGGAAGCAACCGGAGGTTGAACCGGCGGCACATCTGCAATACGACACCGCATTCCCGAATCTCGCGCTGGATAAGAGCGCTCTTGGGGAGCGACAACTGGGATTCTTGAACCTCCCGAACAACATCCCCGAGAAATTAAACATCTCGCCAGGCGAAACGGTGTATTACGTGGTGCAAAACGAAACGGTATGGGGGCCGCCTGGGACTGCTGGAGTCGGGCTCCCGTCGCCGATCGACAGACGGCGAGATGTGGGTGATAGTCCAGATGAAGCACACACGGAGTTAAGACGAAGGCAAACATCGACGAAGACAGTCTGGTTGTCGATGAACACCTGCCAACAACCAACGACAAACCAGACGCTGAGCGCCGCGCCACCTCAGCTTACCATGTACGTCTCGACGTCCGACGGCAACCAGAAACCCGGCCCGGATGTCACCAGCGAAGAGCAGGAAGTCATCGCGCTCGTCGAAGGATTTGCCAGTGTAGCAATCCAAGCCGACAAGAATGTCTACGTCGGCGTCTCCGCCCCTTCGCTTCCCGACACCTTCACGGGGCCGTGGAACTACCAAATCGCCGCGTCGATCGACGCGCCGTTTTTCGAATCCCAGGACAACAGCTTCCTAGGCATCGTGGACACGGACACGACCTCGGCGCTGCTCGTGACGGGGAACCTCACTAGCACTGGCGCGGATCAAAAATTGAAGGACAAGTGGCTAAGCGCGGACACGCCGTTCACGATCTTCACGTACGCGGCGAATACCACGCAGGTGGACGGGGTGCGGAACTCGTTCTGCGGGCTGGACTTGGCGAAGAAGGACGCACTGGAGGTCACAATGGGAATGACGGATCGGGGGGAGGACGATATTCCGCGGCAGCAGTTTCATGTGAAGGGACTGCAGGGAGGAACCACGTATCACGGTCTTCTAGCCATCGAGGGCAACAGTACGGCGTTTGGACCCGGTGTCGTCGGTGGTGGAGGACGAGTTTGGCGACCAGTGAAGTTCTCTACTAAGTCCGGTTCGTATTTGCCTCTTCGATTCCTCCCATATATTCACTCAGTTGATACGCAAGCTAACCCAACCATCCTGTTTCTAGACAGCAACTGTGCCCTCATCTTCTCCCTCCCCTTCTGCTCCTCCATCGCCTACGCCGCCCCCTCCAACCCCACCCTCTTCGCCGACCACTCCCAGCTCGCTGCCCTCTATGACAACCGCGCCCAGGCGCTCTACAAGAACTTCAACCGCTCCCTCCAGCAGATCCCCTGCAACACCACCGACACCGCCAAGTACTCCCTCGCGCGCACCTGCGACGACTGCGCGCGCGACTACAAAGACTGGCTCTGCGCCGTCAGCATCCCGCGCTGCACGGACTTCTCCCTCGCGGTGCCGCCCAGCGACGCGCTCAGCGTGCGGCCAAGGAACATCGCGGCGCCGTACTATAATGGGTCGGAGCCGCCGGATGTGGAGCGGTTGGGGTGGGATCTGAGCTGGCGGGAGCGGCGGTTCGCGAACTCGAGTCGGAATGCGTGGATTGACGAGACGATTCGACCGGGGCCGTATAAAGAGGTGCTCCCGTGCAGCGAGAGCTGTTGGGATGTGGTGAGAAGTTGTCCGGCGAGTTTGGGGTTCAAGTGTCCTGAGGATGGGATTGGGGTGGAGTGGGGGTATGGAGAGGAGCCGGTGTGTAATCGGGTGGGGGTGTATGACATCGATGGATCCAGGGGTGCGGCGGGGCGGTTGGGTGTGGATATTCGGTGGACGTGGACGGTGGTGGGGATGTATTTGTTCATCTGGCTATGGCTTTGAGAAGATTGGAATGCATTGGGTGGTGTTCAGGAGGGTTGCGTCGGTTGATCGGGATATAGCGAGGAGTCACGCGGTGTACATGTGTAGATGAGGGTCTGTTCATCAGCGGAAAATTCATAAACCTCCCGTCAAAAATCTAGTCGTACAGTTACTTCAACGCCCATGCCATGCGTGCCAGTATTTGCGCCACGCTTGTAATGCATCTCTCTGACTCCCTTGCGGCTCTCCTCGATTCAAGCCAACTTTGAGCTCATACTCTGTACGTAAACCCAAAACGCCGCGTCCAAAGCATAGAAGAATGGAATTGCCACTCGACAGCCATAGCTGTCAATATGTGATGCCCGAGGACTCACTCCATATTTCAGAGGGGAGGAAGCCAGTGGTCCCTTGCCGCGCCTCAACGTCGCATACGGCCTCAGTCCATGTCTTCGCCCTCCATCCCAACCTCACGCAAGCCAGTTCCGCCCACGAAACCCCGCCACCATCAATCAAAGATCCTCATTAATCGCGCTCCCGTCCCTCGGCATATACCGCACCCCCGAATCCTCCATCGTCTGCAACACATCGTCCGGCAGCTGTCCCTCCACCTTCACCGCATACACCCCGGGCACATACCCATCCAAGCGCTGCCACCGCGCGACCCACGAGGCGGACGGGTCCGCGAGCGAGATGCCACCGGAGTAGACTTGGGAGGTGCAGACTTGCACGTTTTCGGGGGAGCCGGCGAGGTTGAGGAAGGATTCGCAGTTGGGGCAACCGGAATTGATGAAGTGCTGGCCGGGTTAGTTGGGGATATTAGGAAGAGGGGAGGAGGCGAGGGGGCGTACAGTTTGAGGGAGGATGATGGAGCAGATGATGCAGGCGCGGTGGTTGCGGGAGTTGGGGGGCGGGATGTTGGATGCCATGTTAGTTTATTGGATTGATGTAGAGTTTGAAGAGGAGGCGAGAAGTGTATTGCACGGTTATATAGTGCTCGTCGATTAGCAAGTAGCGTTATTTATCCCATCAACTGAACCTCTTTACTCTTCAAGTGGCACTCGATGAACCAAGACGGTACGGTCCGGGTTTACCCGAGGATCAGCCGGTCGTCAGGGTCCCGCCTTGCAACGATCGCCGCTGAACCTTGTCGCCTGTCGGCCTTAACAACTTAAACTTCCATTCCCCATGATTCTTCCATCTTCCGAAGACTTGAGAGAGCGTTTGGTCCATCGACTGCTTTTGAGTACCTCTTGAACCTTGAAAATATTCTTCTCCTGAACAGCCAAACTTGCCTCGCACTTCCGATCCCATCCTTCTCCCCCTCCCACCTACCGCGACCGCACACTCCCTGCAAATATGGCTTCAGGCGAGACGAATGGCCAGCCTGCAGCCGAAGCGAAGGCGGCCGCCATCGCGCTCAAAGACCAGGGAAATGCTGCATTCAAGGAGCACGATTGGATGAATGCGATCAAGTATTATACCGCAGCGATCGAGAAATACGACAAGGAGTCGGCTATATATTCCAACCGCGCCCTCGTAAGTCGGCCAAGCTGAACGGAGCTGTCGCGTGCCGAAATGCTAATGCAAGGGGCGTGTAGATGCACATCAAAACCGAAGCCTATGGACTTGCTACTTCGGATGCGAGTAGGGCGATCGAACTGGATGAGAATAATGTTAAGGTATGTGCGCTCAGGAGGGACGGGAGGTCGGCACCCCGCACCGCTTCGATCTGGCTGACAGGTTTCTGTAGGCATATTATAGAAGAGCCATCGCCAATACCGCGATATTGAATCACAAGGAGGCACTCCGGGACTGGAAGATCGTCACCAAGAAAGTCCCCGCCGACAAGAAGGCGAAAGGGTACTACGAAGAATGCCAGAAACAGCTAAAGCGGGATGCGTTCCTGAAAGCGATCGATGTGGGCGACGAGGCGTCGGCAGCGGAGGGACTGCATGTCGAGGAGATGGTGGTGGATAAGGACTATGATGGTGCGAGGCTAGGGGACGAGATGACGCAAGAGTTCATCGACGATATGATCCAGCGGTTTAAGAATGGGAAGACGATACATAAGAAATATCTCTACCAGATTATCTTGGCGGTTAAGGATATCCTCACGAAAGAGCCGACGATGGTGGAGGTGGATGTTCCCAAGGAGCATAACATCACAGTCTGTGGCGATACGCACGGTAAGACGTTTTTATCTCCTTTCCGGAAACCCATTCTAATATACCTTAGGCCAATTCTTCGACCTTCTCGAAATCTTCCGCCTCGCAGGGGCACCCTCCTCAACACATTACTTCCTTTTCAACGGCGACTTCGTCGACCGCGGCTCCTGGTCCTGCGAAATCGCCCTCCTCCTGTACGCCTACAAATGGCTCTCCCCCAACACCTTCTTCCTCAACCGCGGCAACCACGAAACCGACGACATGAACCGGATGTACGGCTTCGAAGGGGAGTGCAAAGCCAAATACAAGTCCGAACGCGTATTCAAGCTCTTCTCCGAGTCCTTCTCCGCACTCCCCCTAGCGACGCTGATCGGCCAGAAGTTCTTCGTGCTCCATGGCGGGCTGTTCTCGGATGACGATATCACCCTGGATGATGTGCGGAAGTTGGATCGGTTCAAGCAGCGGCAGCCAGGGCAGAGTGGGTTGATGATGGAGATGCTGTGGACGGATCCGCAACCCGCGCCCGGGAGAGGGCCGAGCAAGCGTGGTGTGGGGCTGCAGTTCGGGCCGGATGTGACGAAGAGATTCTGTGAGCGGAATGGGTTGGATGCCATCATTCGAAGTCACGAGGTTCGGATGGAGGGCTATGAGGTGGAAC
The DNA here is from genome assembly GCF_010015585.1 of Eremomyces bilateralis CBS 781.70. Lineage (NCBI taxonomy): Eukaryota > Fungi > Ascomycota > Dothideomycetes > Eremomycetales > Eremomycetaceae > Eremomyces > Eremomyces bilateralis. The sequence goes on from NW_022985081.1 coordinate 410,418, forward strand.
ATGATGGACGATGCATCACAGGTACGTCGTGCTTCGATTCCATGACCCGAGGATTTAAGTTCGGTGCTAACTACCTGCAGTCTTCTCCGCTCCGAAATACTGCGATACCACGGAGAATAAGGGCGCGTTCATCAACATCGGCCCGGAGTATAAGCTCGAATACACCAAATTCGACGCTGTCCCCCATCCTCCGGTGAAAGCAATGGTACGTATCTGACTCCTGTTCAGCCAGCCATTCGGGATCTTAACTAACCATTGTCCAGCAATACGCCTCCAATGCACTCATGAATTTCATGAATTAACCTCCCCCACTCCATCGACCGTCCACCTTGCATTTGGAGGGCCCCCTTCAGCTTTCCCTCCGTAATTCGCATTCTCCGCCTCCGGTTCTATTCATGTGCACCTTCACGGTTCCTTCTCTGCACCCGCTCTGCCGGGTTCTGGCGTCTTTTTGGGGCTCATGCTTCTGCATAGCGTGGCAATTTTGGGGTTTGGACGTAACGATCTTTTCTGCTTCATGTGGTTTTGATACATGGGGATCTGTACATGGTGACACTAGGACTGGGTTGACTGAATAGAGAAAACGTGCATGGATGACTTTGCAGGAATTTTGTCGAAATGTGAGGAGATGCTGTCTAATGGGGTTTTCTGTCTTTTTAACGTGATCATGCTTCGTTCTCTGGAAGCCTTCCGGGGGGCTTCAAACTTTCCCGTTTCAAACGTGCCTCTGAACCCTCGACCAATTCCGTTTGATTTTGGCGTTTAGGCGACACTGCACGCTGCATTGCATGGTGCACCGCATTGGTCCAAAACATCAGCCTTGGTCGATCAGCTCATCGTGCCGCTCCTGCAGAGCCCGGAAATGGCGTCCAATCCGGATCGTGAAAGTAAGAACTGATTCCAGAATCTCTATCCAAGCCGAGGAGAGAGTCACGATTGGGAATTAAGGCGAACGGTACTGCATAGCCCTCTTGTAGGTCTACGCGTGCAAACATTGACAGCCAATTAGACAATGTATTCGGTCGCTAGTTTTTAGGGGTAGTAATACATATGCGATCCTCAAACATGAAGCAGCCGGCAATGACGCGCGAACCGTGACGCGGACATCGAACAGGCGCAGCGGGAGAGCCGGAGAGTTCAAGGATACAGGTCGAGACGCACACATGGACGCTTATATTTGGCTTCGTGCTGGTTGAATTTGTGATCTCCCGCGAAGTAGTTGTGTATTTCTGCCCCATCTAGGAAAGAGTAGGCCGTAGAGATTTAGCTGTCTCTACTTCGTTACTCGTAGTCGCTATCTAGACGCTGGAACTGTTGTACCACTGTAATAACTATTTCATGACTATGTTGTGGGACTCCTAAGCAATCTCGCATTCAAGCAACGTTGAATAGACTACCGTTATAACTGATGAACTTGTCGGTAGTGAAGATCGTTTTAACCCCCTAGTGAAATTGCCTTGGATCTGTTTCGATGTTTAAGCTTAACTACTCTGTGCTCAGTCATATGCCAGTTGAGCAGCATCACGCGTGGTTCCTTTGCGAACCATGTCCGATAAAATGCAGGTATTTCGCTGAGGGTTGTTGCCCATTGTTGTTTCTTCGTTCCAAATCCAGTGCAGGGGGCTGTACTTCAAGTACCACACAGGTGACAGGGTGAGGAAATGGAAGGGAGTGGCACAGCAAAAGCAGGCTGTAGTTTAGTGTATAATAACTCCATACATGCCCCAAGAATCAGCACTGCTCCATACATGCCCCAAGAATCAGCCCTGCTCCATACATGTCCCAAGAATCAGCACTGCAACATGCATGACCAGCGTTGCATGCTGCATGTCCAGCGCCGCATATGCATGCACGAACTACCTCCACGCTGTCGCCTTCCTGCCCAAGGTATACAAATTACCATGATTGGCGGAAGGGAAATGCTACTCTGGGTATAGATATAAAATATGATCCTTCCCCTTTCCCCCGGCACTACTGAAAAAGATGCACAGTCTTTCGCATACATGTCTGGCGGTTCAACAAGGCATGACCTCCAAGCTTCAACTGGACAGCATTGACACTCATTGATGAGGTGAGAACCCATGAATCAACCCTTGATGCTCGTCTGAGTAGAGTCCTAGATAACCTCCGCAACGATGAGTCCAGAAGTGATTTGCTCCGTGATATTTGGTATCGTGGCAGCGCTGATTGCGATGGTTGGGGTGCTACAAACATTTTTTCATCGACAGGCCCATCGTATATACACCCCAAGATCTCCTATAGGCGTTAATAGCGGCTAATGTACAAGACAGAGAGCGATCTCGAAGCGCAGCGAGTCTGGTTCGGTCAACTTCCATCCCACCATAGAGAAAGACTCGACGTACCATTCGAAGTCATGGGTCAACCACTCGAAATGAGTTCGCCGCCGCCGATAAGTTATCAGGACGGAGGAGCCCAAATGAATCATTTCAGACCACCCGAACCGTGAACCTTCAGCATGATGTTCGGTTGAGCATACCGTACGGCCGATATGACACGACCTATGATCCAAAATAGAAAATCCGGTGTGCGCTTTGCGTCGAGGAGAACATGCTTAGCCACATCGATATTCCGACGCGGTATATACGAGCAACGCACCCGAAGGTCGACTTCCCAGGCAATCGTCCGCGACTCAACTCGGCCTTCCCCTGTCTCATTATATCTTCACGCCCAGAGGGCAAGTTTCATCTGCATGGAGGCACAGATGCAACGAGGCCCACGGTTTCGTACTTATCTGCACCTCCCCATTGGATCCACTGTGGTCTTCAAAAAACAAGACAAGAATTGTACAAAAGGATATAGAGGAAGACTCGATGTTGTTGTATTTGACTTGACAGTGACGTCAGGGGCATTTGACTTGTAAAGGTGCAACCCGGAGCGACTCATAGCACATGGACTTGTAACGCAGTAAACCCCAGGCTAAACAAAAGACTTCAATGGATGTATGATTTCGATAAAATTATTCACCTCTGCTGTTTCCACCATCATCCGTAAACATCATCCGTCAACGACTGGGCAGAAATGGAAATAGAAGAAAGGAAGAACACAAACACAGCTGCGTATGAAAAACTGGATTTCTGCTAGATGATAGTTGCAAAGGAATCAGCTTCTATCGAGCAATAGATAATTCCGCAGACTGCAATACCTATTCCGTAATGTACTGTCAGTTCGGACGCATGATAGAATTTGTAGATGGTTACGGAGCGAACAGGCTGGCTTAATGGATGGTAGACCAGCAAAATTCCCAGTCTCAAGCACAGATAACTTTTTCTCAGTTGCTCTCAGTGAGCAAAAGTGTAATTTATTGGTTGCGCTGTAATTATTGGATAATGAAGTACGCTAGTTAATTTCGATACTGAATTTACCAGCAGTCACAATTGCAATTGGCTGAAATAGTTAAAAAGTTGACACTAAGCTTTTTCTAATACATATCCCTATCCTCAAGTAATCCTCCACATCTCCTCACCTTGCCCGCTATCCAGTCACATGATTACGTCAGGCTACAATATTTGCTTGCATGTGCTTTGTGCTTTCGACATGGTCACTCACCACAAACTCACACTCCCCCAAGTTCCCCCAAGTCTTGTCGCAGTTCCGCGGAGGGTGGATATTAATTGTTGCCTTTATGTTCCGTCCGCCTTACATTTCTTACCACTCAATATCAGTGTTTGTTCATCGATCACCAATACCTAGTGAGTGATAGGAAACTATATGCACTTCTCTTTCCTTATCAATTTCCTCTCCACCGACGTTACCAAACCAAGAATGGTATTTCGTACAATCAATTCCATCACTTCAACCGTTTGATATTGGATGCTTCCACCTTCGGCTATCTCATTAGTTAATCGCATCGATTGTAATCCTTGTTGATCGATGGACCATTCAGCCAATGAGCGAGATGAACTGGGTATTTCCTCGGAGCTAGCCATGATAAGGCGATATTGGTGCAAGTGACGCCAGCTGCAAACTAAAAAATTTGTGCATGCTTCTCCATGGAGAATTGGAGATGTATTATTGCCCCCGTGTGGAACCATCGAGGATTAGACTAAGGGACTTTATCTATGACCATATTTGAAGGACAAGATGTCCATGCTCTTTCCCCAATGCTGCTGCGAATAGTTCCTGTGGTGAAGGTTTTTCGTATAGATATCAACTTCTGCGAAAACGGTTGACAACAGCGAGCAGTTGGGATAAAACCTCGATTTACAAGCAATTGATAGCTCTCCGGACCGATATCTCTAGCCTCGTCCCTCACGACTACCGGACCGAGTCGAGTCAAAGTCCCGCAAGAACGATGGCCTTCAACCCCGCCCTCCTCACCGCCATTGACTCGACCTCCCACGTCCACCTCATAATCGGCAGCAACCCTCTTGCTGGCGCACGATGCGGGCGTTCGATCGAAGTCGGCGCTCGCCCGATCCTGATTGCGCCGCCAATTGCACCCATGCACTATGGGCTGTCCAAGCGAATTGAGGACGGGGAGGTGGAGTGGGTGAAGCGGGAGTTTCAAGATGAGGATCTGAAAACGTTGGGAAGAGAGCAAGTAGATAGGGTGGTGGATGCTGTGTTCGTCACGTTGGGGCCGAGAAACCCGGCCAGTAAGTTGATCATTGGATGGTGAGACCACATTGGACAAGTTGCTGACGCAAATGTTGGATAGGCACACATATCTCGAATCTATGTCGAAGACTGCGCATACCAGTCAACGTAGCAGAGGCGGCTCATCTGTGCACATTCACGCTCCTCTCCACTCACAACGATGGGCCGCTACAAATCGGCGTGACCACATCTGGGAAAGGATGCAAACTCTCTTCGCGCATCCGTCGCGAGATCACATCATCCCTCCCACCGAACCTAGGAACCGCAGTCTCCAAGCTTGGAACGCTCCGGAGGAGAATATGGGAAGAAGACTACAAAGAAGAAGCACAGGAGCTGGAAGCAGAAGACGACGATTCGGGACAGTCCGCCACATTCAACAAGCTGGTTACACTAGAGGATCTGGAAGCGATCAAGACCAGGCGGATGCGCTGGCTTTCGCAGATATGCGAATATTGGCCATTAAATCGACTGGCGAGCATATCCGATGCAGACGTTGATGTCCTGTTGAACAACTACACTTCCTCCATCCTCTCATCTTCGAATTTGTCGACCTCCCGAACGACATCGACACTACCAGCCTCTCTCATTCCCGCCCTTCCACCTCGCAAACCCTACATCACTCTCGCAGGATCCGGCCCAGGAAGCCCTCACCTCCTCACTCTCGCGACCCTCTCCGCCCTCCGCACGCACCCCGTAATCCTCACCGATAAGCTCGTCCCCGCCGCCGTCCTATCCCTCATCCCCCGCCGCACAACCGTCCACATCGCCCGAAAATTCCCCGGGTCCGCCGAGGCGGCTCAGGACGAACTCCTATCCCTTGCAGAAGAAGGCCTGAAGTCCGGCAAACATGTGCTGCGACTCAAGCAGGGCGATCCGTATTTGTTTGGACGGGGAGGAGAGGAAGCCAAGTGGTTTGAGGAGCGGGGTTGGGAGGTTAGGGTGTTACCTGGAATTACGAGTGCACTGAGTGCGCCACTGTGTGCAGGCGTACCGGTCACACAGCGAGGAGTGGCGGATGGGGTGTTGTTAGTGACGGGAACGGGAAGGAAGGGGAAGGCACCAGCTCCGCCGACATACATGCCGACGACCACGGTGGTATTTTTAATGGGGCTGCATCGGCTTGAAAGTCTCGTTGCATCCCTTATTGCGCCAGCTGGAAGAAAGGTGGGGGAGAACGAAGGGGAAACACAACTGGAGTCTGACAAGAGAGGGTTACCACCAGGTTGGACGGCCTGGCCGAGAGAGACACCGATCTGCATCGTCGAGAGGGCGAGCTGCCCGGATCAGCGCATTGTTCGGTCCAGTCTTCAGCATGTCGTGGCGGCGATGGAGGAGTTGGGGAGTAGGCCGCCGGGGTTGATAGTCATGGGGAATGCATGCGAGGTATTACGGGCCCCGGGGGGAAGATGGAGCGTGGAAGAAGGGGTCGGAGGCCTTTGCGGTGGTGGCATGGAGGGTGATGGGCTGGAGGGGTTGCTGGGGATGGTGGATGGGTTGGGGTTGAAGGAGGGAGTGGTGCAGGATCCGACAGAGTCATAATGGTGATCGCATTGTATGTCGAGTATTTGATGCCTAACATATATATGTATAATACATGTACAAATCTATTCCAATAGAGAAAATTTCGGTGCATCATTCTGTTGCAATTTAATATTGAATCCTGGAGTTCGATATCCCCTATCAAATCACAGTCCGGGGGTCTAAAATCGGATCGGAGCTCCACCGTCGCGCCGAAGGGGCCGGATCTCCAGGATGACCGCTTGTATCTCACATTGGCTCCATGGCCAATGCTCAACCACTCCGCGTCAACTCCAACGCGTATCGTGTCCTAAACTTCGAGCTTAGAGCTGAACAGATCAATGTAATTCTTAAGCATCGATCCCAATGCATTATGCGTACCCTCATCATCCCCGTGGACTGCTAAGAAGCCGTTAAATGGCCTCTCCGCCTTCCTATCGCTCCGCACCCTCACCACCAAGATGGTGACCTTCACCGAGGTGCTGGCCATCTACACCATCGGCGGCCTGACCTTCGTCCCTCTCCTTCTTGGACTCGTCCTCCTTCACGCCCACTTAACCTTCCCAACACGCGATACATCCACCCCTCCCACGAACAGATCCAGCTATGCCAGCACCATCTCCAACGGCGACGCCCACTCCGCCAGCCGAGAAGTCAAAGAAGAGCTCGAGGGGCTGCCGGAGGAGCTTCGCCCACGGACTCACGAGCCGGATGTTGCGGCCGGATACTTTGCGGTGTACCGCGACTTCATGGCGGGGTGGCTGGCGAACAAGCCGTTAGAGAAAGCCGCGGCGGTGAATGGGTATGGCGGGCTACCGAACGAGAGCCCAAGTGTGTATCAGAGCATGTATCGGAGTATCTTTGACCGAAGCAAGAATGCGCCGCCGAGTATGGAGAAGAACGGGAAGAGGGGGAGCAACGTGTTCTTCGTGGTATTGAGGTGAGTGGATGGATAAGGGCAGGGTATAGAGACAGATGGCTGACTGAATCCGGGTTTAGGCATGGGCATTTGATGCTATACGATAACGCGGAACAACTGGAAGTGAGGCACGTCATTTCATTGGCGTATCACGATGTGGATATCTATGGAGGCGGCGAGATCATTCCAGATGGGGAACTTTTTGTCAAGAGAAACTGCCTGCGGTTGAAGAGGAAACGGTTGATCGGCGATACGACACCTGAATCGAAGCCCTTCTATCTATATACCGACAACTGCTCGATGAAGGAGGACTTTTACCATGCTCTGGTTCAAAGCCAAGAGCATGACGACTCGCCCCCGCTTCCGCTCAAATTTGAGCCAACCGACATCGTCAGGCTAGTCCAACAGCTTCACGCATCTGAGGAGAATCTGCAGACACGATGGTTCAACGCCATCATGGGGCGGGTCTTCCTCTCTATGTACAAGACCCGGTTCATCGAGAACTTCATCCGCCTGAAGGTCACCAAGAAGATTGCGCGGGTTCAGAAACCGGCGTTTATCACAAGCTTGACGGTGCGGCACATCCATATGGGCGATAGCGCACCGATGATCACAAACCCCAAACTGAAGGAGCTCACGCTCGATGGGCAGCTCACTTGTGAAGCTGATCTCAGCTACAAAGGCAACTTCCGGATTGAAATCGGAGCCATCCTCCGCATCGATCTCGGCCAGCGGTTCAAGGCCCGTGAGGTAGAGGTCGTGCTCGCCAGCATCTTCAAATCGATCGAAGGCCACATCCTCCTACGTATCAAACCTCCTCCCACCAATCGTATCTGGTTCTCATTCGAGACCATGCCGAAGCTCGAAATGACCGTGGAGCCCATCGTTTCTTCACGGCAGATTACCTATGGTTTCATCCTCCGTACCATCGAGAATCGCATCCGGGAAGTTTTCGGCGAGACGCTTGTCCTCCCGAACTGGGACGATACGCCGTTCTTCGACACCACCGAGCAGCAGTTCCGTGCCGGAATTTGGGAGAACGACCAAGCCTCCGCTGCCACACCCACAGATAAGCAGACCGCTGCTGCGCATCACGGCCTCGTTGACCTTGTCGACAAAGGTGATGCTGGCTCCGAAGACGAGGAGACAACCCCGCCATTATCAAGCACCCCTCCGGACGCAAATGAGAAAGCAATAAGCATGCCCAGCCTACTTGACTCCATCCAAATCAACCAGAGGCCACCCCGAAAATCACCTACGAGTGTCTCTCTGGACAACACCACCGATATCACCAAGCCGCCGCAAGGGTTCTCCTCCTCCGTCGACGCCTCTTCCCCCCGCCCAGAAGCCGCCGCACCAAAGGCCATGCGTTCACGATCCTTTGCTTCTGCTGCCACTCCAGTCGTGTCTGCCGATCAAGCCACGACTGAGTCACTCACCGCGTCTCCGCCGCCTCAACAGAATGTAAGGAGGAAGTTCCTGGGCGGGAAGAAAGACAAGTCTGAGCCGAAGGACGCGGCATCAGCAATGAAGGATATATCGGCGAGGAGTATGAGTAGTTTGGGTATGGCGAATGAGAGCGCGCTGCAGAGTCCCGTGGGAACGCCACCCGAGCAAAGTGGCTTCATGGGACGGGCGAAGGGGGATAGCCTGAGTTCAACGAGCTCGAAGGATTCGAACGGTTTGGAGAGTAGCAAGGACCAAGAGGCTGGATCGTTGGCTATGGCTGGCGCTCAAACCGATGGTCAGGATGAGAGTACGAGCAGCTTAGCTACCGCGATGAAGCGTGGTCACAGCACGAAGCACTCAGTCGACAGCACGAGATCGTTCGGCGATGACATTCGCTCCATCACTTCCGAGACCTCCCACGCCAGCAACGAGACCGCGCGATCGAGTGGTTCTCTGGGTGGAGTGAGCAGGTCAGGAACTAGCCTGAGCGAGAAGCACCATCGCAAGCCTCTGGCTGCTGCTCGGGCGGCACTTACGGACCCCGAAACGCGACAGACTGTGCAAGCGAGCGTCAATGCAGCGGTTTTGGGAGCGAGAAAGTGGGGACTCGGAGTTTTGCAACGGCAAGCGTCGGCAAGGGCGGCGAGGAATCGACTTTCGGTAGGTTCGCAGGATGGCGGACAATATGTAGCAGAAGGCGGATTAGCAGCTGCTACACAAGAGGAAGAGACAACAGATGGCACGGATGTGAAAGGAGAGCCGCTAGTGTTAGAAGATAACAGTGGCCATGGAGAGACAACTCCAAGGCCTAGTATGGCAGAGTCGATATCTCGCCCAGCGAGCAGCTCGAGCACCGCAGACCGACCGGCCAGGAAGCGAAATGTCTCTTCCGGCAATGTCGAGTTATTTCCGACGCATCTCTCGAAGACAATGCCGATGCGCGGCGCTCCAGGCTCGCCAGGAGCACCTATTGGAAGAGGAAGGCCGCTGCCTCCACCTGGGGTCCCGTTACCCGGGCCAGAGCGTGAGAGACAGACTTGGGTGGGCTCATTGGTAGGATTGGGGAGGAAGAAAGTTCCTGGCGGCCAGGAGAGTCCTGGTCTATCCGCCCTAGACGGGCAGGAAGGGCAGGTCAATGGACGTTCCAGACCTGGGTCTGTGTCCAGTTTACCGCTGTCTGTTAAAGAACAACTCGAAGATGCGAATGGTACGGAGGATTCTGGACAACCAAGCGTCGAGACCACCGAAGAACGGGCGGAATCGGCTCAACCTGGAGAGACACGCAGCCTTACGAAGCAACCCAGCCGTGGCTCCATAGCTGAGCCTTCGAAACCCATCCGTCGAATCCCCGTCCCCGTCATCAACACCTCCATTAGCGCATCTTCCGAACCCGCAACGCAGACGCCAACTCCTACAACCGCAACACCCGCCATCCGACCCAGTCTCTCCAAACGGCACTCGACCAGCACCTTATCTCCCGACTCCCGCCGCTCCAGCATCCCCATCTTCAGCGACCGGTTAGCCGAGGAGCTGGCGAAGACTCCACCGCCTCTTCCATCGCAGCGGCGGGCTAGCCCGGGCGGATCGCGGATTCCGAACATCAGCAGGTCGAGTAGCACCGAGTCGAGGCGGACCCACCGTACTATAAGTCCGAGGCCCAGCAGTGTGATGTTAGGGGACTTGAGAGTGAGTATGGCATTGATGGGGGAAGACGCGAAGGAGCAAGAGCCAATGGCTAGCATCTCGGATGAGGCAAAAGTAACCAGCATCGAAGAAAAGGCCCAGGAAGACATTACGAGTGTCACGACGAATAGTTCTTCCCAGAAAGTCGAGGAGAAAGAATCAGCTCCAGACGATTTATTACCTGAACCGCTCCCCCAAAGCCCTCATCGGCACCCCAAACCACCGCTTCCACCTCGTCATCCCAAACGGTCTTCCGCCGACGCCTCATCCGACTCCTCCGACTCCTCCACCCTCCATGATCCCGTCAACTCTACCTTCTTCGGCCACGATTCCTCTGCCGCCAAGGCCGCTGTTTCACCTCTCTCGACATCCGACCAAGACATTGCCAGTCCCGCCTCAGGAGACCCCGCCACCCACCCTCCCTCAAATCCATCGATCCCCGGAACCGAAACCAACACCGAAACACCAGCAGCGCCAGTATCATCCGAGCCGTCGCCAATCATCATTTCCCATCACGAATATGATCCCGACGCGCCGGTCAAGCGGCGTCCGGTGCCCAAGCCGCCGTTGCCGAAGCGACACGAGCATCGTACGGTGGCGGAGGAGAGCAAGGAGAAGGACATCGGTGTTGGAGTGCTAAGTGGACATATGGGAAAGGCATTGGTGGACACGACAGAGTGAGCAGCCCGCCAGAAGGGACTTCTTGCCGACGATATATCTCAACCGGATGACGCGACTCGTTCATCCTGTCCGTCACCGCTTCGTTCGCCCCTCTGCCAGCGTGCTATCAACGTCCATGGGCTGGCTGATGCAGCCAGTGACGGATACGATTACCTATCTTCCTGTCCATATCTTATGTTGTTCGCGACGGTGGCTAAGGAAACGCCTTCTTTTGGCGTTCGTTTTAGAGATTCGAAATACCCAGCATATAATTGTGTCTATCATCAAGGTAGTAGCCTACGAATCAAGTCGTTGATTTCTTCCTACGCATTTCTTGCATCGTGTGTCTTGAGGACTTGCTTCAGCTGGTGAGTCGGATGAGTAGGCGTGTGCTATGACCTCGACTTGTAAGCTCAGTCAAATGTATCGCGCCTGGTGTCTCCTGTATCAACGTCCACGTATCCAGGCCATCGTCGCTGATATTAGAGGAGGTTCATTGGGGACGCACACGAGCTTGTTCGCTACGTGAGCTTATTCCTTCATCCACGTCGATGCGACGTGATTTTTTTTCAGCTTCAGCCTCTTGCCTCAAGCCATCTAATCTCTTTCACTGTGTACAATCCTCCAGTGCCAACCAGTGGTATCCGCGGCGCTTCTCTCTTGCCCCATTCTCGACTTGCTAAATGCCTTATGTACAGGGGCATCAAGATGGGAAACATTACACAGTGTGCTCGCGGTGCTCCTGTCTGCGTAGTCCTGGTCCAGAACAACACCGCTCTCAACGGTTTCACTGCCTCTTGTTTCAGCCACGAATGGTTACTAGCCGAGCATCAACGATGGATCTTCTTCTGTTATTCTGCGCCTCTAGGATTGTAGTGAGCGGCTCGAAGGGAATCTACATTCCTAACAAAGGTTAAACTTAAAAATTATGATCGTGCCTACATTCAAGTTTCGCGCCTTCGTGCCTTGCTGCTGGCTCGGCTTGCTGCAACTCCTCCCTGCTTCCTCGCGTAATCGCATCGTCTCGACCGCAATTTCGGCGTTCGTTCGTGTAGTAGTACAGTGTTGCACCCCTGTCTTTGATCATGATCGTGTAGGGGAAGAGGTACTCGCCCTATCCCATATGCTGTAGGCAATCTAATGTAGATCAATCCCCTCTCTGCCATCATACAGCTCCGACTCACACGAGCTCATCGAATGATGAAGTAGTCCCAACCAAAGCTGAAGCGACCTGGAAGCGGATTGCAGAAGTCGTGATGCATTCCAGTTGCTCCTGCTTGTTCGGGGGCAATGCCGATCCTGGTACGCTAGAGTACCATAATGGACGAAGCGGCTTGGCAGAGGGACCTGTCTAAGCATATTTCAACCTCATCTCAACATTTTCGAATCATCGCGTATCAGAACATCAGTCCTACGCGTGGTTGCAATCCCACGAAACTATTTCGGGTTCAATCGACCGTTTTGGTTACGTTTAATAGTATCCATAATTTTGTGTCAAGCCCATTGCTAGCGTAGTCTCTCACCAAACAGCATCATGCAGTGCCCATCCCATCGCTTTATTCCTGCTTGGTATCCACATTCCTACCCGACAATGCAGTCAAATTCCTGCTTCTCACTCCTTTCTCACGCTACATCCGCAGTCTCCTGCTCCCCAGTCTCTTCATCCCTAATATCCTCCAGGTCGAATACCGCATTCATGGGCAAGAATGGGTCCCTGTCGAGCAGTAGTTTCGCAACCTCAGCCGCAGTAACCTCCTTCCGGTTCTCCAGTGCCCTGAGCATCCGCCCTTGCGTTGTGCCGGTCTCCTTGTCGAACGGAGTCCATCGATCGGTCCCACCGAGCCCTTCATTATTGCGGCCTTCGACGACGAGCATTTGCAGATTGGTAGCGAGAACGTGATAGATTGCTCTGTGTACCTTGGAGTTTTTCTTCAATCCTTCTTCTTTGAAGTCGGCAACTGTTTAAGGTCTGTCAGCAACATAGAAGTCTAAACATTACGGAAGAGCAGGGGTGGATCTACTACTTACCGATCCTATCCAACGCTTGCTGGTCGCCTTCGACGAGACACTCAAGCAGCTGCGCCTCAACAACTGATTCAAGGTAGTCCTGGTTGAAGACGAGACCGCGGGGCGTGGCCTTATAGTCTCTGATGTGGTTTTCCACAGTGAGGCCTTTCATCACCGACAGAGAGCCTGTTCGCCTGCAGATAGAAGTAAGTACGCTTTTTTGTATTTCCCATGCCTTCCAAATTATGCCAATCACTTACTCGAACCACATCTGCAGTAGCCCTCCCTTGCACAAATCCTTGATCTCACTGGCACTCTTCTCGAGCTCCGGATCGGCTAGGTAAGTAAGAGCGAATCTGAGGAAAGACCACTGCTCATTGACTGATGCTTGTTCGCCTTGGAGTAGTTCCTCATATTTGACAACGGCATTCGGGTCGAGTGGCTTGTTCATGTCCACGTAGACGCGTCGACCCATTGGGAGACGCGCAGACCTAGATGTAGGAGCATCGGCCCCATATCCTAGGTCGATGAACTTCTTCAACACTTCGTGAGCCATCTTTGCTTGCCCAATGTTAGGTGTCAGCCGTTGATTAGTTTCCTTGTCTGTGTGGGATGTTTATTTGTTTCCCTGTGGCATAATCACATGCTCAAATTCTGGGTGCCATCAATCCACTTGTTATTGCCTTCTGCTCTCGATTCTTTCTCCTTCATCACAGATTTCTATTCTCACTTCCAGCAAGTTGTCATTCACTCTACTTGGGTGATCCAGTGATAATATCATTCACTTAGGCTACGGTTCGCCTATTTCCTTCTCGTCCGCCTTCCTCTCTTTCGCAAATTTCTTATCACTTCCGCTCTCCTTCTTTTTCCCCCCGCACAAATCTCTTCCACTCATCTTCCCTTTCCTTTCACATAAACTCTTCCACTCTTCTTCTTTTCCTCTCACACAGAACTCGCCAATACCTCTACCAATCTTTGTTTCTATCCTCCAACTCGCCCTCACCCTCAACCACTTGCTGGTATCCTAACAATATCAAGTCATCGTACCAGCTAGTACTTGCGATAGCTCCTCAATTCCGCAATCATGGGGTCCAAAGTAGATTTCTACTGGAAGCTGTGCCTCGAGAGCCTCAATGCCAGGAAAGCGACAATTTCTCTCCCAAAGGCGATCGTGAATGAGATCGACCTCGCTGGCCTCGAAGAATTGAAGCAGCGTGTAAAGTAAGTTCAATCCAGTCCAACTACCTTGCATTCGCTTACTTCTTAGGGCGCATACCAAGTCTGGAGTCAAACTTCAAATTGAGGATGATGCTGTCGTTCTCAAGGCGGAGCCTGAGGCTCTCAACGCGGCCAACTCGTCCAAGGGTTCCGGCTCCAAATCTGGACCAGCCAAGGAGAAGAAGATTCCTCGCCCTCCCAATCAATGGATCCTTTTTCGCCAGCATCATCACCATAGTGTCGTCGCCAACAATCCTGGCATGGATGTCTACACGACTTGTAAGATACCACATAATACCCTCAGTCTAGGTCCTTCCACTGACGGAAATCTCACAGCCAAAGTCATCGGTGCCATGTGGCGTGACGCATCTGATGAGGAGAAAGCCTCTTGGAAGGCGAAAGCTGTCGAGGTAGCTCGTCTCCACAGGCTCAAGTACCCCAATTACACCTACGCCCCTCGTAAGACGTCGGAAGTGAAGCGTCGCAACACCAAAGCGAAAGCCGTCACTACTCCCAGCACCGAAGATAGCATGGAATATACGCCTAAGCAGGCCGATTCGGATAGCGAACTCGACAATGAGTACGACGATATCTTCGACGAAATCTCCATGGATGTGGATGTCTCCGGAGCCACGGTAACTGCCTCAGCTCAATCTTTCGCTGCCGCTGCTACTGCTCAGGTCAATCATGCTGTCGCTACTTCTATCAACGGTACCCCTGCCGCACAGGCGCAGGACCCCGCACCAGAATTCCAGCCCAACGTCGCTTATGCAAATATGGGGATCAATGCTCCTCTCAATTTGCTCCACGCTCATGCTGCTGGGTTTGACGCTTCCTCCGCTCCTCATCCCAGCCTCTGGTCATTCACCCCTCAGATGCGTTCGATTGGCTTCCATGGGACTGAGTCCGCCGCAATGCCGTCTGACCTTGGACGGGGCGACTTTTGTACGAGGAGTCAAATGGTTGCTCGCCGATCTGGTATGTCACTCCTCTCTGGAGAGCGCAGCCACGGACTCGGCAACGCGGCAAACACCGGGTATCATAACAATGGGCCTAGTCTTGTCGCAACGGCCAACTACCTCAACGCCCAGTATCCGCCTGGAACTCAGTTCGGTTTCGCCACCGCGTCTGTTGCCCATCCTCCGGCAGTCGCAACCGCTTCTAGCACTGCAACTGTGCAATCTCACAACAACAATAGCAACAGCAACTAAAGTTGATGGTAACCGATTCTTTGTTCCACCGTTGCTGCTATTGCCAGTCACCAGAGCATTTCGAGCTGGCTACTCTTCGTACCTGTCCTTTCTTGAACTGTTAAAATGCACCGAGATTTTCGGAATCCTTTTACCGACTACTGTCCGACCTCGGGGTCTGTCAAGCACGAAGTCATTCGAATCACTTCATAAAATCTTTGAAGAATCAGTTCGACTTCCATGGGTTTTCACATGGAATTCGCACCGGGTTTGTCGGATCCGTCCAATTATTTCTTGGAGCAATTTATATTCCGCTCTACCGCTCAGTTCCCCAACGCTTCTGTTCTTGTGCATAGCACTTTAGAGAG
Source organism: Eremomyces bilateralis CBS 781.70 (assembly GCF_010015585.1). Lineage (NCBI taxonomy): Eukaryota > Fungi > Ascomycota > Dothideomycetes > Eremomycetales > Eremomycetaceae > Eremomyces > Eremomyces bilateralis. Next base: position 426,047 of record NW_022985081.1, read on the forward strand.
CAGTCGCAAAACCATAGCATTTTGGGCTGTTAACTAGGCGATCTTGCTCCTCTGCAGCTCTCTTCCATTGGCGCTTCTTCTTCCATTTCCCTCATTTCCACACCGCGGCGTTGATTTGTTTTGGGCAAGTAGGCCATTTATTTCCCAGTGTCTTTCGACACATTCCCTCAATTCCCCTCAATTCCTCCCCTCAATCCCCTCAATTCCTTCCCTCAATTCCCCTCAATATCCCTCACTAATCCGCGGATTATGTTCCGTTTCTCCCACTTTTCACACCCCGGCGAATGCTTTGGGCAAATAGGCCATTTGCCAGTGTCTTTCGACACATACCCCAACTCCTTTAAATAGTCTTTAGTAGTAGTAGATAGAAAATGCAAGCTTTGGTTTCACCAATTTCTGATTCCAAATATTGGTCGAGGAACATGTGACATGTTCTAATCTGGTGAATGAAGACTGGTACCAAAATACTCTGTCGATTATCCGATAACACTAAACAGTTCATTTTCCGTAGGTAGCAGCAGCCTTGTGAAATGTTCTAGACCAGCCTTCACCACTCATTCTCTTGTCATATCCAGCTCTCATTCACCGTCACCATCTTCTCTTTTTCGCCCTGCTCAATATTAGCACGCCACCGAACGACGGCATGCAATCATAACATCTCAAAGATACTGGCTCCTTGGCTAAAACAACCACGATATCTCACCAGAAGCAGCGATGTCTCTAGCAAACTATGCTTTCATGCAACAATACCGTTAGTATATCCTTCTATTCCAACCGCTCGACCACTCGGTAACCATCTTACTAGTCCGCGTGTCGGAAGAACTCACTTGGGTGATCCGTACTACCAGCCACTGCCTCTCCCTCTGGAAATTCTGCGACTACCTCGACTACAACGCCTTCAGGCAGTGTTACAACGAACTTAACTATGCTATTGAGCATCTCGATCACCTCAGGCACAACTTCCCTTACCTCTTCGCAGAGCACAGCGGGCGTTACGCGAACTGCGAGCCATTATTCATTCAACTCAGAGGTAAAGTCGAGGCACTCCTCACGATGTTCTACAAACATCCGCAGGACGGAATATACAATGTGCCGGACCTTCACCCTGGGTTAGTCAGAACGAATTTCTGGATGTTGAAGGACGCATGGAAGACTGCATCGGACGCGTTGGAGCATGACGCACGGTGGCTGCTGCCTGTGATGATGACGCAGGATTTGTTGAAGAGGGTGCTGCCCGTGGGAATCAAGCCAGAGAGTGTGGCCTTTCTGGTCGTCTATGATGCACGATTTGCAAGGCACCTGCTGTTTGGGATCATGCTCGCGATTCGCAAGCACTTCAATCAGGCAGGACTAAATCAATTTAGAAGACATCGTGCATTGAGACTGACCGAATATAGCAACAAGCAAACCAAGGCGAAGTCCTTCAGACAGTGGCTTCAGTGTGTTGTTCTACTGCTTTTCACAAGACCCAGCTAACTTATGATAGATGTCAATCAACCGCCTCTGGGCACCTGAACTCCACAAACTACCCCTCGAAGACCGCCTTCAAGCAACCTGGCGCGACGTTCGTTTCCCCAACTCAGCTTGACTCCATTTCTCTCACGTTCTCTGCTTACACCAAACTCCACAGGACTCCTTCGTTAACAACCGCTGCATCATGGTTTTCCACTGGAACAACCGCAAATTCCTCGGCGGTCAATGCGACGACACCTGGCAATGGGTCTGCTTCCGAAATCCCGACGACGACGAGCCGATGTTGCATCTGAAGTATCCGGCGGAAACGGGAGGGATAACCGAGCCGTTGAACGAGTTGCCGGTGAACAGGGCTTGGGGACAGCATATCGATCAGAAGGATTGGATGAGGATTGAGTTTCCGGATCCGTACTATTGGGAGCCGATGCAGAGGAGGGGCGAGAGTGGGGCATTCATTCCCTAAAGAAATGATCTGAGTGATGGCGAAGATGAGTAACCTTACTGATTCGATTGTGTTGAAATGTTTGAAGGATATCGTCGCCTCAGAAGTTGGCAAGACGCCTCTCGAGGAGCTTGAGTAGGCGATTCAAGTTTTCGTCGATTTCTACAAAAAAGTATTCCGGGTATCTGGGAATTCGGCTTGTAGTCTCGTAACCCATAGCAATAACTCTTCTCAGACATATTTTCCATGGGCCATTGTGCACATCACGATACGCTATTCCGTAATAATCACGGTGCTGATTATTCTTACATGCTGAGCAGCCTCGTCTCCATAGCAGCCGTCATAGCCTCTTTCTTCATCCCTGCCCATTCCAGTCACTAGCCCATATGAATGTATGACATCGCCAGTGTGTCCCCTTCTCCTTGTTTCCTGACGGTCCGATAGGTCTGCTGAATGATCAGTAGATGCGAAAGCCTAGCAAAATTTCGAACATTACCGTGGGCATATCCAGAAGTACCTCCCGACGTTGACACCTTTCTTCTTGCTTGATAGACTGATGCATGGTTCTTCATGCCCTTCGCATAGAGGTGCTTTCCGCTTCTTGAAGACTTTGTCCCATGATTCTTTTGTCACTATCGGGTCGTACACATCATCTGACTCACCCTTTGCGCTAAACGGCTCAGCACTTTTGGTCGCTTCAGTTTCAAAGTTAGTTACCTTTTTGGGTGTCGGGTTCGGGCTAGCCGTTGAAAGAGTTGTGGGGTTCGATTCGGAACGTAAATCAGAATTTGCTACGGCAGTAGCTGTTTTGGCCGTGCCAGGCTGGGACGGCGTTTCGGATATTGATGCGCTCCTGTCTCGACTGGAGGAGCCGTTCGGAACTGTCGACTTGGCCTGGAAGAAGCTTTTTAGCGACTTTTGGCCTTTGGAAGTTGCAGGGAGTGAGGATGTGGAAGAGCCGAGCTTTGCGCGTTTCGATGGCCGTTCGTTCGTCACCCGATTCGAGGGGTTTGACACGACTGGCGATGCCCTGGCACTTGGCGATACCCCGCTGCGCGAAACTCTAGGAGAGATCGGTGTTTTAGGTTCTGTCGATGTGATAGGAGCTGTAGATGGTGTTGAGGATTCTGTCTGGGTAGGATATATGCCAATTGAGGTGGCCGAACTTTGGCTTTGAGATGGTGACAGTGCACCTGGCTTTGGAGCAGAGCCGCTGGACTGCTTCCGGCCAAACATGTCTCTTATGCTCCTGCGCTTATCGAATTCCGGCAGTAGCTTTCCTGAGAGCGGGAGCAAGTCTTTGGGTCCCGGTTCGCGGAGACGGACTCCATCTTTGAAGATATCCCCTGGATGCATGATATCTCGAAAGAACGTTTCCTTGCCATCAGCCTGGACTTTCTCTCCCATAATGGCATAGACTGGGCAATGATCCGAGCCCTATGGATGTTAGAAGCTACCGGCAATAGAGTTTCCTCGACATACCATCAACCCTTCCTGGATGTTGGAATCGATGAACCACTCCTTCATAGAAATACTGGAAAGAACGTGGTCAATCCGAGAACCGAAGTTTGCTGGCCGAGCATTGATCTTCTGCTCCCAGTGCGTGAACATGCCCTGTCTTGTCGGATGAAATCCTCGTGGAACATCCCAGAGCACCGGGTGCTCTCTTCCCTGGTCTCTTGGCTCCACGACTGGCGAGTCTTCGACAAGCTGATTGAAAAGCCGCCGATTTGGGGAGGACACATACTCATCGTATGTGATGCCTTCCTTCTTTATGGCTTCTATGGCACGCGCGGTATCAATCACATCTCGTGAGACATTCAGATCGCCGGTAAGGATAATTCGCTTTCCCATGGCATCCAGGTTCCGTATCCGTGTCTCGAGAGCACAAAAGAAGCCGTACCGAAAGTCATCACGCAGCCCATTGCTGTTAGCAGGACAATATACGCCGAATATGACAAACGCCGGGAACTCCAGGATGACACAGCGGCCTTCGGCGTCTAACGCGGCTGCATCGACCCCCATTTCCTCGATCTGCTCTTCAGTAGGATAGCCGCCGATTGCTTTCTCAGCAGGAAGATCTCGGTACCGAGTCGATGTACCCGGTAAGGTCAGGATGCCAAGTAGCCCTTCCTCAGCCTTGATAGGTATGCACGCCGACTGTCGAGTATAGATGCCAACTCCAGAGTAGCCTGGACGGGCTTAGATCATGTCCTTGCAACTCGTCGATCAGCTTACCTTTCTTATGCTTTGGGAGACTGAAGAAGCAGTCCCAGCCAGGGATAAGCACCATATCATCTGTGAGGTCCTTTCTTTGGATCTTCAGTTCCTGCATGACTACTATATCCGCCTCGAGGGTGTTGAACATGGCGTCGAAGGTTCGCTTCTCCCGCCATGGCTGGTATCCGAATGGATTTCGGATGCCATTCACATTCCATGTCGTCAACCGCAGAGCCATCTTAACGATCGGCTACATGTTCACACTGATAGAACGATGGAAACCCATGTACTTTCCAGCAATTGAGGAATCTTCCAGAGGCGGAATTGAAAATCGGGGACTCGGGAGGGCTCAACCGCGCTTTCCTACAGCGCCTATTGACATTCGGATGTCTTCAGAGGATTATTCACTAATACGATATCCTCCATCGCGAGATGAATAGGAATCACCACTTTAAGACGACAGACGCGTTGTCAATCAGCGGTCGCAACGCCTGGTCACGTGCCTCGTGACATCTCTCTCGGCCTCGGAAAATCATGTGACCGTGTATCAGGTCACCTCATCCAACCTCGACGAAACAACAGGGACAGCTTCTTTACAGCGTACAGCTTCAATCTCCGACCCATTCTCCGCTCTACCGCCCTCAATTCATCCGAAATGCTCTCTCAGCAACTCGTCGCTCGCTCAGCGCGAGCTGTCGCCCGCTCGACCCGACAACCCGCGGTTCGAAGCGCCGGACGCCGCCAGTATTCCGGGGCCCAGAAGTTCGAGGGAGCGCAGGACAATGCGTTCAACCGTGAGCGTGCTGCCGTGAAGCAGCATGCGTCAGAGACTACGGGTGAGTGGATTTGAAAGGTCAAAGGATGTGGAGCGAGGTAATTGAGTGCTAATGATCCACGTAGATCTTTGGAGGAAGCTTTCCATCTAGTGAGCCACCTGACCGATTTCATCCGAGGCGGATCACTTACAAGCGCAGTGGCATTATCCCGGCCGTCCTGCTCACAGGAATCAATGCCTACAACCAGTGGAATGAACATTGGGAGCATGTCAGCCATGAGCCGCCGCGGTCGGAGAAGCCGGAGTACTCCTACCAAAATATTCGGACGAAGAACTTCTGCTGGGGAGACGGTGACAAGGTACTCTTTGCGGACTTGATTGCACGACTATACGGTTGCTGACACGGCCTGGCAGACTCTCTTCTGGAACGACAACGTCAACTACCATAAGGAAGATTAATGAGCTATGAACGATCCTGTTGGATTGCGAAGCCAAAAGGTTGAGGATGGTAACGTTCTTTCCCGAACTTGTATAGATCATCTCCTTTGTCACATAGCACCATACAAAGTTATCGGTCGGTTGAAATGCGGAAACTTAAAAACTGTATTTGCGTGCCCGATTGCTACTACCCTAAAGCCTTTCTACCCAGACCGCCATCCATGCCAACTTGATTGGATACACTCAAATAGGTGTGTCTATGATGCTGCCGTAGCTTCTGGAGTCTGATCTTCCATGACTAATTGCTCATAATGTTTCGTGGTCGCTACGTATCGAGACGCCCAGTTATCCGCAAGTCCCTGGTCTCCTCGTGTTCTCGCAATCATCGCCTGTTTATATATCGTCTCACACTGACCTTGTACGTCCTCCACGGTGCTAAAGTCTATCAAGTACGGAAGATTAGCAAGAGGCTCGAAGAGCGGGTATACCTGGACTTACAATCTTGCGCTCGAGTAAGGTAGAGCTCGGCCTTCGTCATGCATTGGCTTCGTTGCACCCCATCGCCCTTCCCCGCCAGTCCCATAAAAGCGTCGGCTAGGACCGTGTTGAGCTGACCAGATATCGTGCAGTCGTTTCCTTCGATTGCCTATATGTCATAAGTATCCAGAATCATCGGGTAGGAATATTGCGTACGCACCTGGGGAATAATAGCCTCAAGAAGTTGCCGCGCAGCATCAAACTCGCTGAGGTGGTTGAGAATGTTCGATAACGTGGCTACTGCCTCCCACATCGACGGCAGCACCTTTGCTCGGTGCGCAGTGCTAGCCGCGCGCATGGCGAGAGAAAAACCTCGTTCTGGCTTTCCGCATTTCGCAAAAAGGTTCGCCTTTGTAACAAGGATATGGATTCGCTGATAGATGTCGGCTGAGGCGTCCTTGAAACCGTCTGCTACGTCTTCAATCAGGTTGAATGCGTCGGAAAACGAGGATATTCGGACGAGATAGTCAATCTCGGAGATGGTGATTTGGAATCTGATTTCGGGATCTGAAGCAGCGCCAGCCTTGAGTTGTTTTAGCAGGTGTTCTGCTGCGATAAGGTCCATCCTGAGCGAAGTGTCAGCAAGCGTCATTGGAGTTGGCTATATTCGTGGCCTAGCTGTGCGAAGGACGTTATCAAGTGCGGGATTCGTACCTTTTCAATGCTCGTCGTAATTTCAATAGACCCGTGTAGCTGAGAAGATATTGGTGGAACTTGAGCGTGCGATGAACGGCAGGATCGACATCATGTAGAGTAGCGAATGCCTTATCGAACAGCCCACATCTGGCGAACTATCACCAGTCAGCTCATTGTGTAAGGAAGCCGAAAGAAACCCCGCAATATAACATACAGAAAACGCCTTGCGGCATATGGACCGAAGGATCTCCTCCATGGGGACGACGGTGTTGTAACAACTGAGGATCATCTCGCAGTATTCATTGGACACTGGTCCAGCACCTAAATCGGTCATCAGCACAAGTACCAAAGGGAATAATGGGTAAGTGTCAAGTACCAAGACGTCCATAAGTCGAAGATTGCATAAGCAACTGAGCTCCGACGTTGCTCCGGATATTGTATGTCAAATTTAGATGCGAGGCTTGGTAAACGAATTCTAGCGCTCGAGACATGCTTTCTCCCTGAAGAGTCGATTAGCGTGCGCATAATGTTAAACTAAGAGACAAACTCACGTTAGAGAGCATGAGCTTCGCTTCGCTCAACAACGTAGAGCTCAGAATATCCCACAGCCTATTCTCCCGAGCCTTAGATTTCAGGAAGGCTAGCGCCTCTTTCTCCGAGCTGAGCAACTTGCTATAGCTGCCTCCTTTCATTTCTTGCGGATATGCCTTGTTGAAGTGGTTCAGCCAACTGAGACTGTAGTTCAAGCACGTAATGTCCTGGTTTTCTCGCGCTGTGGCAATTGCCTCGTTCATGGTTGCCAGAGCTTCGCTGAAACAGCCAAAATCTGCATGCAGAATGGCCATGTGTAGCAAGGCGTATTGATAATTCGTCTTGTCTCTGGATTGCATCGTGTAGTCAAAGTACCGGTGGAGATTATCGAACGACGCAGTGTAATCCCCTGCTCGCCAAGCGTCAAAGAATCTAGAAGGGGGTCAGACTGTCCCTTCTTTCAGATATCTGCCAGTGTTAGGGAGTGCCACCTACTTTACGAAATGTGAGACGCTGGGCACAGTAACAGCCGGACCGATCATCTCGCGGAATCTCTTTTTCATCGCTTGAGGGACCCGGATCCCCATCCCTAGCGACATCTTAGTTGTGACTCCAGGACGGTTAAAGCAGACTTACTTTGAACTTTATATAGCTGAAACTCCAGCAACCTCTCTACATCCTCGGTGCTCATAGCTAGTTGTTCCGATTCGCCTTCATCCATCAGGGAGCCGTAAGCGACCTCAAACAGCGCATCGCCCTTCCTCAGATTCAGATCTTTGAGATTTGCGTCGAAAGATAACGCGAATGCTCCGGGATTTCGGCGCCGCCATGATGCTTCAGACGGCTGCTTGTATTTCAGGAATGCCGTCCATAACTTCATAGTATCGTTGAACTGCAGTCTGGTGAACTCGATCCGGCACCGCCTGACAAATTGGCCCATCGGAGATGCGCGAGATAGCACGACAGCAGGAGTCGGCATGATTATACCTGCTTCTGCGTCCAACAGCTGTGCTTCCCGTGTCTTCGCGACTAGTTGGGGTAAGGATTCGAAAAACTCGTGTAGAGCGTTCAAGGAGTCGAGGTGCCATATCTTGGCAAGGAACAGATCGTACACGGATCTTCCGGGCTTGATGGAAGCCTCCTGACCGAATTTCTCCTCAAAATCAGACACGTTGAGCCAGAAGTTATGGTTCAGGGCATCGTCGATGTCTTCGGACGAGCGAGGTGACAATGGAACAATATGGTCAGCAATGAAGGCTAGTACGCTGACAACGCCTTCATGTGGGACGACACCCTCACAGTATAGCACTATCAGTGCCAGAAGGCTGACTTTGGGCGCTGTCAAGTATCGAGACATGGCTTCAACTCAACAGAAGGAAATGAGTCTGAGGGAGCTGTAGAAGGCCGGGCTAGTTTAACCTAAGCACATTCGTTCAACACTTAGACGCAAATCTCAAAGGTCATCTTGAGTAGCTCATTAATCCTCCCAAATGAGTGTCGTGTGAGTGATTACAGGAAGAGCCGTCTCTCCATCGTGCGTTCATCGCAGGTCCTGTGGGAAGGTGCAAGCCAACTCAATCATTAGCAGCAAATCACCCCCTTGGCGCTGGGGAGTATACTCGAATTATTTATGGATTTTGTCAGAGAATAATTGAAGATTGATATTCTGAAAACATAGAGAGAAGAAGACGCTTTCGAGATTCGAACATATTGACGCGCTGTCACGTGCCTACGCGTCCAGTAATCATGCTGCGTTACTTAACTGCTAAGACGTGACAAGTAATCCTGTATCTTGCTGTTACGAGATTGTATCATGGAATAGTTCAAGAACCAGGTTATTAACCTATTATACGGTAGGGTGACATTGGAAATACGGAGAAGAACAGGCGAGACGCTAGCTGGTTGTTAGGGAGGCATCAGTGCACTTCAGTTACAGCATTACAGTAATCATTCGTCCATGGCTTTAAACAGTACGCTATGTGCGTAGTCTTATTGGTTTCGAGCTAGGGTCCTGAGGCGGTTGTCTTTGCTGTTTTTGCCGTCTTCTCATCGCATCCATTTCCTCGTCTCCGGTGGCATTCCTATCCGCGATGTTTGTCGCCCAAACCCTGCTGATACATAGTTCAAAAGGGCCGGGAACCTTAATGGAGCTTATCCCAATACTTCTTACTCTGTCCTTCATCATCTCCGACTGCGGCTCCATAATGGCCCCGTGATTTGTCCTGACAAACTCCCCGGTCCTAATCAATATCGTCTCCCACTGTCCGGGTCTCCGCGCGTAGAGCCGGTGTTGATGTAAATCTGTCGGCACAATCGACTCCGTCTGTATGTTCACGAAGTAGTGTCCGCCATCCGACTTGACCCGCAGTGCGATATACCGGTACGGATCGATGTCGTATATCCCGCTGTTGAACATGTTCCACTTCGGATCAGTCGTCCGCCATCCCGCGTAGCCGCTGTTAATCACCGACAAGTTCTCCTTCGGCAGTTCGGTCGATATGTGTCCGCGAAATCGAGCGTGGGCTGGTTCGGAGGCAGAACCGGGAATGAATTTGAAGTCGACATTGGAGTACCCACCGATTTCGGAGTCGCACATCGTTTTGCAATCGGTAAGTGCTTGAGGCGTGTCGAAATATACAAGCGGTCGTGGTCGCATCGGGACTGTAGCGGCTTCGAATGTTACAGCTGTAACTCGGCGTCAGCGATGAGGTCGTTTGGGAGATTTGGTAGACAAATACCGATATGCCCTAGTCGTTTAGCTTCATTATAACTTCGTTTGAGGAAGCCTCCAGCTAGAAGCGGCCTTGTACACTGCATTTTGGAGGATAGGATGTCGGCGGGGGGGTGGATTGAGAGGAGATTGAGAAGGAGGCTGATCACTCAGATACTATGGGTGTGGGTTGCTGGTGAGGTGGAAGCACTGTTTGCTTCAAACCATCTCATGGTTCTCCGGCTTTATCAACGTATTCAGGATCGTTTGGAGGAGTCGAATTGGGAGATTCGTGACTTCACGCTTCATCATGAGCTCAATAGTGTTTGCGGCGCCTCTCATTATCAGACACTCACTTCACTCACAGACACTCAGACAGGATACCGATCGTGCACGGACCTTCGCGAGCATCTTCATCAGTCGAATTATTTCAGGAACCTCGGACGGACTTTATTGATTTCCTACATAATAGATTTCCTGGCAGAACTCAGACAATTATCATTCCTCATTCAGAGTCCATCTTGGGGAAACGTATTCTTGTCATATTTAAGAAAACCCCCTAATACTTCATCACGTCCAACCACTCCCGCTTGCGCTTTACTCCGATCATTCGGAGGCGCCCAACCGCTATATGACCTTCGAATCGAAACCCGCTTCTCGCCAAATACCAAATCCCGGAGAACCTCGAAACCAGATCGCCACATCTTCAGGACGGGGGAATGAGGGACTCGATGGAGCCGGCAACCCCGGCTGGCATCTCGCGGAGAAATCATCCCCTTTTGCGAAATCATGGGCGCATTTCGTAGCCGGAGGGTAAGCGTGCTCAAACCTCAATTCATTAGAACCATTTTTGATATATCGCAATGTAGAGCCGGTGGAATGACCGCGGCAACCTTCACCGCCCCTCTCGACGTCCTCAAAACCCGCCTCCAATCCGACTTCTACCAATCTCAACTCACAGCCTCCCGAGCGGCGCGTGGAATCCCGCCCCCGGAATCCATGCCCCTCCTCCGAGCATCTCTGCTGCACATCCGAGAAACGTTCCAGATCCTCTTCGCGGTTCCGCGGGTCGAAGGCTGGAGAGCGCTGTTCAAAGGGCTAGGACCGAACCTGATCGGCGTAGTTCCCGCGCGATCGATCAACTTCTTCACATACGGCAACGGGAAGAAGGTCGTTAGCAAGCATTTCAATGATGGGAAGGAGACGGCATGGGTACATGCCACTTCCGCGGCTTGCGCCGGTATAATAACCGGTACAATGACGAATCCAATCTGGGTCATCAAGACAAGGTTACAATTGGACAAGTCGAATGCCGAGAAAGGTGGAGGGCGACAGTATCGCAATGCGCTGGATTGCACTATTAAGACGATCCGAGGTGAAGGTATCAAGGGTTTATACCGAGGCCTGAGCGCGAGTTATTTGGGCGTGACGGAGAGCACCTTACAGTGGGTGCTCTATGAGCAAGCCAAGAAGCGACTTAATACGCGTGAACAGCGGCTGCTGAGGACGCAAGGCGAGCTCACGGGCCAGGACTCTTTCATCCAGAACTCGCTCTTGCTCTGCGCTTCGGGCGGTGCCAAGTTCTTCGCCGCGATTATCACCTACCCCCACGAGGTAAGCCGGAACATGGGATAGGAACGGCGTCCATGCGCTAACATCTGGCTAGGTTGTCCGAACGCGACTACGACAAAGCCCGGCGGAGAACGGCAAGCTCAAATATACCGGCTTGGCGCAGTGTTTCCGCCTGATATTTAGGGAAGAGGGGATGGCGGCCTTGTATGGTGGTCTGGTCCCTCACATGATGAGAGTGGTTCCGAGTGCCGCTATCATGTTCGGCACGTATGAGGCCGTGTTGCGACTGATGGGTACAGATTCAAAGGTTTAGGGGATGTTTATATGTTGTACGATATTGGATTAATGGGTGGCTCTGTACATATTGAGTGGCGGGGAGTCTCACCTCTCCCACATATGGGCCTCGTCTCAGCGCTCCGGGTGGAGCGCGGCGTAAGGTCATCAGACGGCATGGAATGGTGCACGGGTTGTCTTAGTAGACTTGCATAGACTAGGAGATTCTCCCGACGACTATAGGTGCTTCGTCCTGTACAATACGCTATGGAAAACGTTCTTGCTTCTCTGGAATCTGGCGCGCAGAGCAAGATTTTAAATGGAAATGGATCATAATGCCATTCATCATTCCAGCTTCAATACCAAATACTCCGACGCTAAAAGCAATATGTGATGGGGTGGGGTCGTGCAATCAAAGTCCTGCTCGACGCTGGAGATAACATTCTCGGATATCATGGTGTCGCTCGCTTGGTCCGTCATATTCCAACTCTCGTTAATTCCACGAGTTGCGGTCCCAATTTGGATCTACGCTCTCTGTCAGTATCCATCCAAACTTTCTCACATCCCCTTATCGGCAAGCCACAGAACCTACCCTGCACAAACGCCGCCATCACCTTGCTCCCCGTCTGCAACAGCGGATGCCCCACCACAATCTGCAAAAACCGCTGGAGCCCTTCCCTCCGGTGCTCGATCACGTCGTCGCTGAACCGGTTCGTGAACACCTTGCCCGGCAGCGGCGGGATGGTCACCCGCGCCGACTCTCGCTCGAGGATATCGCGGAACCATTCGAAGTCGCTGTAGCGGCGTCGCACGGTGGAGGCTTTGAGCTTGAATGCCGGGATGTTCGTCCGGCAGAGGATCTCGTAGTCGGTGTACATACTGCGGCCGGTGCCGTGGGTTTGGGGGCTGCGGACCTGGGAGGGGTTAGCTGTTGCGATGCGCGGAAGCGTGGATGAGGGAGGCGGTGCGGCGAGAGGTCGAGATGGGGGAGGTTAAGGGATGAGGGGACGCACTTCGATCTCGAGGAAATTCTCCGGAGGGCCGTATATCTCCTCGAATGTCTGCTGTCGCGTATCTGGAAGGGACTGCATCTTGGTGGATCGCTACTAGAGCTTCGGGTTCTCTGATGAGCCGCAAGCGGAGGGCACTGTCACGAGCTAGAATGGAGGGTAGCAGGAGCCGATTCGGAAGTTGTTGCGAGGTCGAGCGGGAGGAATGTCAAGCGCTAGTCAAGAAGGTTGGAATTGTAAGCAAGAGGTCGGAGAGTCTGATTCATAGGCATCAGAGGGAGGAGATAGCGTGCCGTCTGGTGAATGGACTAAAGTTTGGTGGATGAGCAGAGGTGGGGGACTGATCTTGGCAATGATATTCGGGTTACAGGAGCGACGACATGGATGATGAGGTTATCTCCAACTTCCTTCTTACATCAACGGATCTCTTTTGCCAAAATGGAGAGATTATTGCGCAAACAGGACTCGACTTGAAGTCACCGATGTATTTGCTCAATATCGTACTTGAACATTCGCAGGTCGCATCCCGACCGATACTCCTGAGACACGGTCAGCACATAACCGCCTGAACGTGTACTCTCTCTACCCGATTCCAAACTTCTACGGAAGTGCTTTTGATAGCATGAACCTGTCATTGCCCCAGAATGCACTACTCCTTAACTATCAACTAGCCATTTAATATGCTATACATGTTTTCAACCGCACTTATGCCGGATGTTCCTCAACTGGGCACTGGGTCATCAACTCGCGCTGCATCTGGCACTACAATTTTATAATTTGCCCAACACCTAGCTCCTCAACTGGCTCCTCATCTGGCGCATCTTCCCAACTTATCAGTCTACTCCAAACCAGCCAGAGCAACTGTGTGAGCGGGACCTGAGCCTCAGCCGATATCCACCTTTCCACCACATAGGAGGCTTTGGCCCAGAGAAACACCTTGATAATATAGAACATTTGATCTATTCAGGTGTAGGTTGTTTCGAGGATGCGCCTGCCCGCGGCATTGGCTTCGGACTGCATATTGGGCAGACCCAAGACCGCACGTACGAACAATAGGCCGGTTTGGATGAGGATATATCGGAGAAGGTATTTACTCGGCGTAAATACCGGCGACCTGAAAAGTAGGGATATGAGCAAAATCGTAACGACGACTTTTGTTATTGAAGCCGTGCGGGCACGAGGCGGACCAACGAAATCAGGCTGAAGTCGAAGAGGTCGAAGTTGAATATGTTCAAGCCGACCATGTCGAAGGCGATCAAGTTGGGGGCGAGCCCCCAGAAGTCACCCCCCTCGAAGTCGACCCCCTCGACCATGTCGTAGTCCATGTTGAAGGTTGTTATATGCCGTGGAAAAGCCGTGGAAAAGATGTGGAATTGGAAAGAATTATGCGAATCCAAAGATGAATGGACCGTGCATATATTATCAAAGCCCGACATCATACAGTCCACTAGGACATGTACCACCGCGTCTCTTGCTTCTCCTTCCCCATCCATGAAAAGGTCTTGGCGTCCAGCTTGGCCCAAGTCTGGAGGTGATGCATCTCGACAGCGGCAAGGCAAGGTTGTTCATTGGCGAGGCTGGCGGAATGCATTCGCCAGCTGAGAATGAACCTCATCTGGGGGTGTAGGCATGAACTCACTCTAGAATATTCGCATGCGTATATACATTGCAACGTGCACCACGAGAGAGCAACAGCTAGAAACGAGGGAGATTAATGTCGCTATCCCTAGCTCATGTCGGGCAACACGGAACTCGTCAGCGGTGTGTCCACTAACACGCAAATCATCCGCGGTGTGTCCACCAACAACCGTTCGCAGGCCGCGGTAGGCACATTCAACGGACCAGTTAACTTCGGGGGCAGTAAAGGTGAGTATGCTTGGCTGGCTATGGCCTCGAAGCAGCAGGAAGCTGACCGGCACCTCAGACTTGAACGATCTGCTCTCTCCCACTACAGCCGCGCCGTTCAACGCATTCCAGCGACAGTATGACCCGCCCTGCCATCCCGATACCCGCATCGACCTCCTTCAAGAGATCAACAACTGGGTTGATGGTCGAGACAAGCGCTGTATCTTCTGGCTGAATGGCTTGGCTGGCACGGGGAAGTCGACGATTGCGCGCACTGTCGCCCGTACCTACTCCGACCAGAATCGCCTAGGAGCCAGCTTCTTCTTCTCGCGCAGCGGTGGAGATGTCGGTCATGCAGGCAAGTTCGTCACGAGCATTGCGTGGCAGCTAGCGAGTAGTATACCGTGTCTTCGCCAATATATATACGACACTCTTACAGAGCGCCGCGACATTATATACCAGTCTCTTCGTGACCAGTGGCAGCAACTCGTCCTACGCCCGCTGTCGAAGCTGGACGAAAGCGAGGGCCAATCCGTATACGTCCTTGTCGTCGATGCGCTCGATGAGTGCGACAATGATAACGACATTCGGATCATCCTGGCTCTCTTGGCTGAAGCTCGATCGTTAAATACAGTTCGACTACGAGTCTTCCTGACAAGCCGACCTGAGGTTCCGATCCGAAACAGCTTCGTCCAAATCCCAGATAGTGAACACAAGGACTTTATCCTCCATAACGTATCTCAATCGATCGTATATCACGACATCTATGTTTACTTCGAATACAATCCTGGGGCACAGCAGCAGTGCTAGCAGCGCCCCCCAGCAGCACCTCAACGAGATCTATATCACTGTTCTTCGCAACTGCATTTCTTCAGAGTATTCAGATAAAGAGGTAGAGGAGCTACGATTGACGCTGAAGCTTTATCCATGACGCGAAGCGGTTCGTCCTCTACAACCGACCAGCGATCGAGCAGGCTCCCCTTCAGACATACTGCAGTGCCCTCACATTCGCACGACAATGAGCATAGTAAGAAATCAATTCACAAACTGCATACCTGGATGGATACGAAGGTTACCACAGGTCGAAGAGAAATGGAATGCGCTGCTACAGATGCTCGAGGGCCACTTGGGCGGGGTCACGGCCGTGGCCTTCTCGCCGGACGGCAAGACGCTGGCGTCGGCGGGCTCGGTCGACGGGACGGTCAAGCTGTGGGACGCGACGTCGGGGTCGCTGCAGCAGACGCTCGAGGGCCACTCGTACGGGGTCACGGCCGTGGCCTTCTCACCGGACGGCAAGACACTGGCGTCGGCGGGCTCGGTCGACGGGACGGTCAAGCTGTGGGACGCGACGTCGGGTTCGCTGCAGCAGACGCTCGAGGGACACTCGCACGGGATCACGGCCGTGGCCTTCTCGCCGGACGGCAAGACACTGGCGTTGGCGGGCTCGGTCGACGGGGCGGTCATGCTGTGGGACGCGGCGTCGGGGGCGGTGCGGCAGACTCTGGATATTGGCGGTATTGTCGAGACTCTCTCTTTCTCCGACGATAACACTTCTCGCTGAACAAACCAAGGATCGCATCCTATTTCATTATCTCTCTCTGATGATACGCCTGTTCTCCAACCACAAGGCCTACCTCTTATCTTTGTCAACGACAAATGGGTTTGTCACAGTATCGAGCGTATTTTTTGGCTTCCTCCTGAATATCTATTAGCCAAAGTTGGGGTCCATGGAAGCGTTGTTACTCTCGGCTGCAGATCTGGAAGAGTTAGAAGTACAATTATGATATTCGCTTTCTGAGCCTTTCCTAGCCTCCTCCCCACCCACCGCCTTTGCAGATAGTGTCTTTATATACTAGTGGATAGCACAAGTGGCAACAGCTAATGAGTAATACTTGATTATTAATGCAGATACTTTGAAATCAGATCGTGCCGCAAGGCGATATCGAATATGGAATCAGATCTGTGTTTGGCGTTGCTATCAAAGGTGTCTAAGAAACTCAGTAACTAACACGCCCAGTAAAGCAGATCAACCATGACCTTGGCAGCTTGAATCTGGTTTAGCCGTATATGATATAGAAGACCTTGGCAACATGTTGGAATAATATGTTTGGGACTGCGCTTGGGCTGAAGCCAATTTCGCTAGTGATTATATCGCCAAACCGAGGTCACTGCAGTGGAGGACAAAGAGACACCGCGAAATTATAGAGAGAATTGTTTGTTCAGCAGAGAATAATGATCTTGGACACTTGGTCGGCCTGTTACAAGGCGTTGAAACTGGCATTATGCTTTTCAAAAATCGACTTGAAAGTGAAAAATAGAGACAGATATAGTTCGAGAGAGACATACAATCCGCACTTTCATCAGGAACCACCCAGTCGTTATGAACCAGCATATATAAGACCATTGAAGACACTCGAATCTGTCATCGCAGACATAGATAGATACATAAACAAAACATTGAACCGCTAAACTGGACACATAGGAAATTTTGGCCGGGACAAGTCTTTGAAGCAGTTCGGGTAACCCCTCACTCTTCCAGCGGTGGGTTGGATTTCCAATTGATACCGGCCAGTCCGTATGTACCACCTCACTACTTTGACCAATCCTCACGAACATAACGCTCTCAGAATCAAAATCACCCAGTCTGTATCATACGGAGATATAATCCGGACGACTGAAAACACTGATGGAGTTGAGACAGTCATCTGTCACGTGCCATCGACGTACCCTTCCATTCCATCTTGTTTCAAACAATCGAATCGATGTCCATTCATCACCAACACCACAACACCTATACACAGGCTCTCTGAAGTCAGCAATATGGCGTCCATCCTTCCTCCGATCCCACGAGCGATCTTTACGATCTTCGAGCCAATATCTCTGTAATCCGTCCGCCCAACCCCTCACCTCTCCCAAATGACTAACGCTTCCTAAGCGTTGCGGGATGGATCGCGCCGTTCATCAACATGTCCTACTTCGTGAACTCCCAGCTCCCATTCCTCAACCCCCACACCCCTCTTCCCACTGAGGAATTGCTCGCGCTGCAGCTATGTAACCTGTACGGGCTCCTGGCGCTGGTGGGATTGGCGGTCTTGCACACGACGACAGAGGCGAGGGTCGTTCATGGGTATCTGGTGGCGCTGTGGATTGCCGATATCGGACACATCGCCATTTGCGCGTGGGGATTTGGCTTGGAGAGGACGCTGGATGTGGGGGAGTGGGATGCTCTAGCTTGGGGGAATATCGGTGTGACTACGTCCCTTTGCGTGGCTAGGACGTTGTATCTCCTCGGGGCTTTTGGCCCGGATCGGGACTCTAGGAAGAATTTGAAGCGAGGCAAGACGAATTAACCGGCGTTGGGATGTCCCGCTCTGCCTCCAGAAACCCGGGTCGGCATTCTCTGGCCAAGATAAGTACGGGTAGGGAGGTGCTTATTGAAAGAATGGCTTTGTCATTTCGTGCCATACATCGCCCTAACAGGGCTCCTTTTCAGCCGAATCGTCCAATCGATACGATCGGCGAACCTTCCGAACGCCAGGAATGATATTCGCTCTCTCGTATTGGACTAGAAAATGAATACCACAGCTCCATCGTGAGTTCGTGATGTGACTTAAGACTTTTGTTCATCTTTCAGCTTGACCTGAAATGGTTTAGCGTATTGATCTGACTCAGATCGTCATTTGGACCAAGACTTTGCAGATTTCGGTTGGGAATAAAATCACACCCGTCCCCCGCTTTGGCTGAACAAATTCAACCAATTTTTATCTCACGCGTCAATCGCGTATCCTTTCAAGCGTGTTTGATCTGTGTAATATCTGAAAGACATCCTGAAGGAGCGTTGATCAAGATGGGCATGCCATCGTTTGCGGCGTCGAACGCCATCATTTACCTCACATATGGACTTTTCCTGTAGGCCCTTGGGATAACTGCCAATCATGGATTTGGGGCTAACGGGAGTGCAGAGTTGGTGGAGTCGCGATCGCATGGCGAGTCCGCACTCACAATACGAAGGAGTATCTCTCCAGCAATGGGACACAGAAGGGTCAGATCTACTACAACCTCGCGACTTTTCTTTGGGGTTTCATCTGCTGAGGAAGGGTAAGCAAAGGATCTGCCATACTAACCGTGTCTAGGCATACCGCTTGCCCTGAACTTTATAGCTTCGGGTGAGTTGAGCGACCAGCGGCAGCGACGAAACCACCGGCACGGCCTGGCCTTACTACAGGCCACTTGAGGCGTTCGGGACAATATGGAAGCAAGCATCTACAGTGAAATCCAGGTTCGTATCTCATTAGATCTCTCGCGAGGTGTCGGAAGCCGTTGCAATGCAGACAGTCGCTGTTTGCATCGCATCAGGCTTCCGGCCCTCGCGCGGCTTCGCGACGGGCGCCGAATCCTTTGCAACAGTCCGCGATCCAACCATGATTTTAAGTATCATGGAGATCGTGGATGATTGTAATAGGACGAAGCTGAGAAGTACCGTAAATACTCGATCAAGATAATGCTTGCGTGGGGAACGTGCTGCCGCAATCCTCCCCTTTCCCCCTTTCCTTTTGACTGTCATCACTAACGTAGGGCCATATTTGTCGTCGGATATAGCTCTTGGATCTGGTATCTTGTTTACGTACCCAGAGATTGCAACGCTCTGTGGCGTCCAAGGACTTATCGTCTATGCTCTGTCGAGTTCCCTGCCGCTCTTGATATTTGGGTACCTTGGTCCCATTATCAGAAAGCGATGCCCGGAGGGTTTCGTCCTGACCGAATGGACGAGACAGAGATACGGAATCGTAACGGCGCTGTTCTTGAGCTTCTTCACGTAAGCTGGGTACTTGATTGCCAATGAGTCAAGAAATTAACTTGATGCAGACTGGTGACGTTATTCCTGTACATGGTTGCCGAACTATCAGCAATCCAGCAGATTGTCACTGCATTGACCGGCCTGAACGGACTGCCGGCAGTGATTGTGCAATGCGTCGTTACCACAATTTATACCAGTGAGTCTCCCACGACGCTCGTGGTGAACCGCAGCTAACTCGTCCTAAAGCTATCGGGGGTTTCAAGGTCTCATTCATCACGGACAACATTCAAGGCGGACTGGTCTTGCTTATTATCGTGGTGTCCGTGATCTCAGTCGGCGTCGAGACCGACATCGATCGGAGCAAGATTGATTCATCGGGGCTGCTAAAGTCGAGCCTGCTTGGATGGCAGCTCGTATACATCCTTCCAGTCGCCATTCTCACCAATGACTTCTTCATTTCGGTAAGCGAACCCAGCCATTCTATAGGCACCCTCGCTGACTCGCGCCATCCAGGGATTCTGGCTCCGTACATTCGCCGCGAAAACAGACAAGGACCTTCGCATCGGCGTTACCATCGCGACGGTCGTTGTGGCCATGATTTTGACGTTGGTTGGCAGCTCTGGCCTACTTGCCGCTTGGTCCGGAGTTTGGGAGCCAGATAATGACGACGCTCCAGGAAGCATGGCGCTCTTCCTCCTCCTGGGTCGGCTTCCAGCCTGGGTTGTAGGTATTGTCCTCGTCATGGTCATCACCCTCTCCACCGCGGCGTTCGACTCTTTCCAATCCGGAATGGTGGCGAACGGCTCGAATGACCTATTCAAAAATAAGCTTCCGCTCTGGACGGTGAGGGTCTGCGTCGTCCTCGTCATCATCCCCGTCGTGGTTCTCGCGCTGAAATCACCCGATATCCTGACCATCTACCTGATCTCGGATCTCGTGTCGGCATCCCTCGTTCCGCCACTTCTGGTTGGGCTAGTCGACCGGTTTTATATGTGGCGAGGCTTCGAGGTCGTGGTTGGCGGGCTTGGTGGGATCTTGTCCGTCTTTATTTTCGGAACCATCTATTATGGGGACGCGAGGAAGGGTGGCGAGCTCATCATCCTTCAGGGCGGTCTGTACGGGAGCGATTGGGGCGCGTTTGGTGCCTTCGTCGCCGCCCCTGTTGGAGGCATGCTTTTTGCTCTGGCGGCATTTGCGCTGCGGATCGGGACGCTGTGGCTGTGGAGCAGATTTGGCAACAGGAAGTTCGATGCGTTCGATCGGCCCGTTGTGCGAGCTGTTCCTGATTTAGATGATGTTGAGGTGGAGAGCCAGTACGTGGCAAATGGGAAGTTCATTTGAGACAGGGTGTGCTGTGAGAGGAGGAGAATCTTTGCAAAGACCTCTCAGGGCTGGTTGATATTATGCCCAAGTAATCATGGCGATAGTAATCGGAGAGATGTTGGAGCAATCTGTCTTTAACGCTGGTAATCTTCACAACGGCATCTTGGAAATGTTGCTCTGACTAGCTAGCTTAACCGGAGCCGACTTGCTCTTTTGAAGACTTTTGCCAGAGAGATTTCCCCTCTTCGCCCACAAGCTCTTGATCTGCCTTTTCTGCGATGCCAACACTTTCCGTTACATTAGTCGCCTCCCCATTGCCTGGCTTCTGTTGAGGACCTGCCGCCTCGGCCTTCCTCAACCGCTTCCTCGCTCTACCGATCTCGATCTCTAGTTCGCGCATCTGGGTAGCAATGTTCACGATTGCGGGAATGGGTTCTTCCACGGCCTTGACAAAATCCACTTGTGCGCTGCGTAATGCTGGTGGAACCAAGATACCGTACCAGTGAAGAGGGTCGATAATCAGCTTCGCGGGATCCGTGTCGTTGGATTTGTCTTGGAGGGATAGAGAGGAGAGTGATGGAGGTTCGGTCTCGGACTCGTCTTTACTCTGCTCAGGTGGTTCTGCAGGCTTATCCTCGGGCGTATCTCGTGTTTCATGGCCATTCTTCAGGCCATTCTTAATCTTTTTCTCAGCTACTTTAGCCGCCGAGTGTTCTCCCTCACCACCTCGTACTGCCTGCCCCGTAGTCGAGAACTGGATGCATGGTCGATTGGCGTGACCAGAAGATTTGGCCTCTTCTATCCGTCTAATAGCCGATTAGATTCACAAATTCAACGGGGAGCATAGAATCCATCAATACATTTTTCTCAGCGCCTGCATACGCTCATCGTAGTAGTCCCGTCCATGACGGATTTTGCTCGGAGACTTGAAGTTGGCTTCGGCAAGAGAGAAATGACCCTACAAGGTCAATTTAGGCACCGAAACATTCAACAAGACTCGCTATCGCATACTGAAGAAAATAAACCTGAAAGGGCTTTTCGCTGGACCTGATACTGGTCAAGAAGGTCCAAATAATCCACTAGGAGTCGATCGAGGATGGTGCTATCCATATCTCCGGTCGCCTTGACCGGCGTTTGGTTGGTAGGACCTATTCCGTTTGCCATGATCAACAAGCCACTTCATCACAAGATATGTTCAAATACGAGTTCGAAAGAAAAACGCGATAAACATCTGGATGGATGGAATCGTTGGAGCTCTCTGCTGCGGGCTGCCTGCTCTGCTACTGGAGCAGGGGCCCTGATGCCGTGATTGGCCAGATACTCACCCCGGACGACCTCGTGATTACTTCGGCAATATTTCAGTAGTCCCTTCCCTTATCCTATCTCCCGGTCCTCTGCTTCCAGAACTCTTCCTATCGACTTTCGCGAGACACAAACTCTCATTCTCCATGCATGTTACGGATAGAGCTTGTGTAACCCGTTTACGGAATTCCCAAACAATCATCTGTGATGTAGGTGATGGGGATATAGTGTTGAAGCTAGTTCAATAGACAAGACTATCGGTACAGTTGAGACCGGAGATCACGATACGAGTGGCATCCGCCACGAGAGTCGCGATGTCCTTAAGAAGTCCAGACAGTAGAACGGCAAGGTAACCGGACCGTATGGCAGGTTGATAGCGATCTTTTCCTCTTTTCCGAACATTGAGCATTGTCCATTTCATCACCAACTATTTCTAGATTATTCTTTGGTCCCCTTTCCTCTTAGTGGTTGTATGACCCCTTGCATTCTGAGCTTTTCTGCGCCATAAACTCCATTCCAGATCTCACCAAACAAGGTGCGCGTTCAACCCCTTCATTGTCGCGTCAGAATGCTCGGTGGCTTCTGATGACCGGAGATTGACCGGCTTGTGCTATATTCGACTTCGTCGGTATGCATCCTGCTCTTCTGGTTTGACCCCATCCTTCATGCTTTTTGATACCTTATGTGTTGATGTTTCTGGCACATAGAGCCAAAGCTGGATAGAAGCGGCCGTCCAATCCTTCCAATGTGGTCCCTAATCGTCGTCGCCTGTTCCATCCTCGGACCGTCCCTAGCTCTTCCTGAAGTGTCGTATCCCTTCAATTCGCAATTCCCAACGGTTGCTCGAGTGGATAATCCATATGACTTCCAGCTTGCGCCATCATCTTTCGCTCCGGTCGGTGATGGTGTGAAGTATGCGCTCTCTGGCGCGCCGGTATGGCTGTCGATCGACTCGACGACTCGACGACTCCAGGGGACGCCAAAGGTCAACGATGTTGGTGTATCTATGTTCCGAATCTCAGCGACCGATTCGAGCGGAACCGCGTCTATGGATGCCATGTTGTTCACGGTGATGGATCCGCCTCCTGGACTAGGAGAAGATGTCAGTTCTCAGTTAGCGAAGACGGAGAAGTTGTCGGGGCCAAGGACGGTTCCAATCCGCTCGGGGGCGCAGTTTGACATAAAGTTTTCAAGAAACACATTCGCAGATGATGGCTCACGTAAAAGATACTACGCCACTTCAAAAGACAGGACACCATTGCCAACGTGGTTGAAGTTTACGCCAGAGACGCTGGGGTTCACTGGAAGAACACCAGACACCACGGGGCCTCCTCAGGAGTTCATGATCATTCTGATTGCGTCCGAAATAGATGGGTTCGAGGCTGCGTCTGTGAATTTCACCATCGCAGTGAGCCCACATGAGCTCGTCTTCGATCCGTGGGAGAACAATTTGAGACTAAGAGGAGAGTCGGGGAGCACGAGAAATATCAAGAATACGCTGTTTCTGGACGGCAAGGTTGCAGTAAATTCGGATATCTCCAGGCTCTCAGTCGAGACACCAGACTGGATCAAATTCGACGACGGAGTATTCAGAGCGGCTGGTGGCATCCCTTCGAGCATCCAGGAGACGACAATCAATGTGCTTGCGGAGGATCGCTTTGGCAATCGAGCGTCATGTGTTGTGCGTGTTAAGGTGGACAAGGACAAATTAGGTCTTTTCCGCAACGACATCGGGCCGATCGACGCGACGATCGGTGAAGAATTCCGTTACACGTTCGCACAATCTCTGTTTACACGTCCAGATGTGTCGGTGGAAATCGTTTTAGGGTCTGCGTCTTCCTGGCTTCAATTCGATCCACGCACGCTCACCCTTCACGGCAAAGTTCCAACTGGCCTTGAACCATCAAAAATCCCTGTTAAACTCATCGCTAGTTCAAGTTCTAACTTTGAAGATGAAGAAAAGTTTCATATATCACTAAAACCAGTCACTTCGAAGGTATTACCAACACCATCATCGACCTCAAAAACAGATATGGCTCCCTTATCGGCCATCCCTTCCTCGACCTCGACTGCTGGTTCAGGACCCGTGCTCGCTTCTGCTTCCAAAGAGAAAGCTACTCGGAAAATCACGGTCATCGTTGTTGTCGTCTGTGTTTTGTTGTTCCTCATTCTGGTCACCGGTGCTTGCTTCCTCTACCGCTACAAACGATTCAGATTCTGGCGCAAATCCGGTCGAAGCGTTTTGAAGGCAGATATCTCGAAGCCGAGCCTCGTCCAAGAGGAATGGGAGCAAGATGGTCCCGCAGAATTCCAGGATGCTGAGAAAGGCACGACCGGCAGGACTCCTAAACTCGAGCGCCCACCGCGTGTCCAGCTGAACCTCTCACCTGTGCGCTCGACTAATCGCTTCTCCCGGTCCAGCCTGAGAGCAATGATAGCCGGCGACTCACCCACGAAAAATACCGTAGCGGGACAGAAGGCGATCCGTCGGTTGTCAACTGACCATTGCTCCCTCACCGAAGCCGAAGCGGACATGATGGCCTGCCAGGCTTGGGATCCTGCTTCCAGGTCCGCTGGAGACGACCTTGACGACAGCATGAGCATCCCCACGGCAATGGCACGTCGTTCGCAACGGATATCTGGTGTTCACTCGAACCGCACGTCCAAACACTTCTCCAAACCTGTCCCGGTCAACCGATGCGTCGTTGGGTTGGGACACGGCCGTGGGGCCAATATTTACGGTCCGTCGTCTGGTGTCAGCAATCTGAACGTCAACGAAATCGATCCAAACCGACCCACGCCACGCAGGGGTAGCAGAGGAAGAGATTGCAGCACCGGTTCATACAGCACGCATTCCACTGGCCTGGTGCCATCCGTCTCGCCTTCGCAATTCCCATCTCCCCCGACATTCCAGCGGCCTCCAGTGAACCCCTTCATTTCCCCCTGCTACGAAATTCCCGCGCCAAACATTATCACCGACGTGTGCACCACTTCCGAGCCGCACCAGCAACCATCAACAGCGCGAACAGGCTCTCTAAAAAAGGGCCCCGGCCTAACCCGGCAATCGACCAGCACCACCTTCTTCACCAAACACCGCTCCTACATCCCAACCCGGCGCTCTGTCCATGGCTCCACCTTCTTCCACACCCGCTCCTGCACGCCCTCCGAGACAC
Source organism: Eremomyces bilateralis CBS 781.70 (assembly GCF_010015585.1). Classification (NCBI taxonomy): domain Eukaryota; kingdom Fungi; phylum Ascomycota; class Dothideomycetes; order Eremomycetales; family Eremomycetaceae; genus Eremomyces; species Eremomyces bilateralis. The sequence continues at coordinate 451,105 of NW_022985081.1, forward strand.
GCGTGGGCAGCGGGCGAGGCTCCCTATCCCGACGCTGGACGGCATACGTTGGGAAAACCGAGGACGGCGATCTAGAGAGTTTGAGCCTTGAGCCGCTGCCACGATGCTATCTCCCACGCGAGCGCAGTAGCTTGCGGAGTAGTGTGCTTTTCGGGGATGCGCGTGAGGGAAGCGAGAGCGAGTGGTCGGATGACTCCTCGATATCGCTCTTATCCGACACCTCGCATTCCGACACCACCGGCGAAGACAATGCCGATACCGTGATAGACGCGGACGCGGACGCAGACATCATCGCAGAAGAAGAGCGGAGCACCACACCCGCCGACCTCACCGTCCCGCCCCTCACCATCCGCTCCCCAGCACGGAATTGCAACGACCAAAACCCCAACGCTTGCGACGCCTCCCCTTCCCCCCCCATTCCCATCGACCCCCGCGTCGCCCCCGGCCAAGAAAACCCCATCTCCATCAACGACATCGACCTCCCTTCCCCCCTCCGCTCCCACCTCCACATGAAGCACGCCGCCAGCGATCTTCACTCTCACCGACGCCACTCCCGCGCGCTCGCAGAACGCAGCACAAACACGTGCGTGCGCGCGGGCGGGCCTTCTTCTCGGCGACCGAGCAGCATCGCACGGATGGCAGAGCTGGGCGAGGATCAGGGGGAGCCGTCCAGTGCGGTGCAAGATCGGAGTTTCCTGGCGGTGCCGCGGAGGCGAATGGCCGGGCGGGTACGGGTATTGGACGAGGAAGACGAAGAAGGGGCCACGGCGCAGGTGGGCTCGAGCGGGGTGAGCGAGAGGTGGATGCGGGCGATGGGGTTGGGGGAGGGGGCGATCATGAGTCGGGGGCGGGAGAGCTATCGGTTGTGGAAGGAGGAGGGAATGGTGCGGGAGCGGGTGGAGCGGTTGGAGAGCGGGGAGAAGTGGGCACCGTTGGATGCAGGCGGGGAGGGTTGCGGGTGGGAAATGGATGAAGGGTTGGGGGTAATGATGATGGAGGATCGGGAAAGGGGCAGGCGAGAGAAGACGATGAGTGGAGATTGGGAGACGGTGAGGGAGGCGAGTGAGGGGATGGTGTTTTTCTGAGCGTGGCTGGGGGCTGGGAGGGACTGTACTCTGGACGACGGACTGGATTCAGCGGTCGGGACTGAATGGACTGGTTGTCCGGGATTGAGCCGGACAATCGCGGGATGACAACGCTGTGCTGAAGGCATGGAGAAGTTGTTCTGTTGATGTGAAAAAGTCGTTTGTATGGAGTTCATCGTTCACCTGTGCCTTAGGTTAGGTATCGTAGGTAGCCGGAAAATAGGATTCATCATGGTTATTCTCGGATTCTGCAGAGTGCAATTCTAGGCCCTGTAGGCCCAGGCCTTCGCGCAGCAACGAAGAACACAGTCGTCCAACTTGCAGTTCACCACATAGCAAAGGGATGGGCAGTTTTTTTCTTAATTCTTATTCATTGATCCCAGGGGATTAGTAGAGTACAGAGTTGGTCAATGGCCTCTGTCCCAGCCGAGCATTGAAAAATCTCGCCAGAACCAGAGCTAGTGATAGACGTAGAATAATTCATACCGTGTCATGAAAAAGCGCCATTCCGCGCTCAATTCCGAGTTGAACATAAAGTTCGATGGACTTCGCCCAACACCGAAAAATCAGTGATGAGCAGTCATGTCAATCAGATCCAGTCACTTCCTGCCGTTCGCACAGGCCTCCTTAGCACCGCCGTCTCCTTAGCAATGCCGTCACTTCTCCCTCCCCCACATCACATCTTCTTGTCCGCGCTCACCGCGTCCTCTTCCTCCACGCTCCCATTCAAGGTGGCGCTGTCCCCCGAGCTCTCGGTGTCCGCCTTCTGCAAGTCGGCACCGTCCTCAGCAAGGGGACCGTGGATCTCCTCTTCGAAAACGGGCTCGGGTTCGACCGTCTCGAACTTGGTCTTGAAGTGGTCGAGGTGGTGGGAGTGGGTGGAGGAGTTGGAGCGGCGGCGGGGGTTGGTCATGTTGTAGTTGGAGTCGGAGGCTTCGTCGCCGGGGTGGCCCCTAAAGTGAGTGTTAGTGGAGTTGTGGGAGAGTATGAGGGTGATAAGATGAGTATGATCTGGAGGTGAGGATGTGCAGCTTTGATTGCTGGACGGATGCATGGAAAGCCATGTTGGTGGAGTGAGATATGTGACGAGGTAGGGAACGAGTCATGGATAAAGCGGGATACTTACCAATTGCCCTTCCCTCCACCGTTCTTCTTGGTCTTGTTGGGATCTTCACCCGCATGGCCAGCCTTGGCGAAGAAGCGAGGGACGCCCTCGTGGTGTTCGGCATGCTGCACGCCGGTATGGTCACGTTCTCCGAACTTGTGGGAGCGAGTCACTGTTCGATGGCATGTTAGCTCGATGAAACTCGTTCGTTTCGATGAAGAAAACACTTCGAGCTATCTTCATCGATGAAACCAATGAATGAGGTGATGGTAATGCTCCACCCTCCTCCACTCCGAAGAGGTGAGACGGGGAAGCTCGAAGGAGGGGTTGACGGTTGGTGGAACATGCAACGGACAAAGAGAATCGGGACTTACTTTTGGCTGGATGACGATGATATCAGAAGCTGCTGTGAGTAGAAGTAGTCGAAGGAATTGATCGAGCCGAGAGAGACTTGGAGATCAAGACGGGTTGGATGATGGATGGATGGAAAGATAGGATGCTTCGTGAGAGAGAGTTAAAGGATCAAGATGATGATGATCGTTGTAAGAAGAGGAGTCGTAGTACATACAAGGAGCTTCAATTGGAAATGGCAGGAGCAAGCAGCCACCAAGAGCTTAAGTCTTTCCCTTCTTAATGATGTGTTCCCAATTGCCCCTTCCGTTTCCATGAGCATCCATCCAACACTCCTGCCTTCCTCTCCGCCTCCGACCCCCCCAGTCAGGCAGTCAAACGTCGCGTGACCGCTGCCCAATGAGGAGCTGGGAAAGGACCCAATGAAAGGAACGGTCGCCCCAAACATCGCCCGTTCCAGCGCCACACTTCGATTCCCCCGCACCACGCTACTGTAACCTGACCCAGAACCTGACCGTTCCACCTTTTGCTTGGAGCTCACTTGAGAACACTTGAGCGGGTTTCGTGATGGATGGGAGCTTTCGAGACGGCCCTTCCCTGGTACCTTGCAGCCCTGCCATCCCCATCATCAATTATTGCCATTCACAGAGTAGGCAAGCAATTGAGTTGGCAATGGGGTTTCGTATCGGTACCTGAAATGGCGTCGGTCTAAGCGTTCCATCCGAGTTCCCGACCAACCATCGCGCGTCTTGTCCATGTAACAAAGTGAGGACCCGCCATGACGCAACCTTGTCCCAACGCCCAATTCGGTCACTGGCGATGTACCCACATAGCGTGATCGACAACCAGGACCCATCGTCAACCGGCCAGATCATCTCCTCCATCAAAGGGAATTCTTGAGCAAATGGCCTCAAATGGTAGGTAAATTACGACATTTGGATTGGCGATTGTTTTTGCATCGGGAGTTCGGAATGCGGGAATTGATTCGGAACAGGAATGCAATGCTAGCGAGAACCGAAACGATGCCGCTGCGGCTCCTGAAAGGAGAAAACTGCGGTACTTGCGTGGCTTGAAGGAAACCACGCGGGCATGGCTCACGAGACTCGTGGGTCTTCAGCGGTGTATCTCCACGGCATCACGCGGCGAGGCCGTGACCTGACATCTGGCCAAATTGGTGGCATTGCGGCTTAAACCTGCCGGACCGGAGTTCTGCAATTGCTTTTGCTTTTCCGGTGACTCTGCATCTCAAGGTTGGTTTGCGAACAGTCACAATGGAACGAAAGCGTCTCGGCAGAGCTGGACCGAGAAGTCACCACATTTACCTTGTGCAAAGGACCGTTTTGTTCCATCTAGCCCTCATCGAACTCGGTACGTGTAACCCGTTGCTCACAATAATCGGATTCGTTCGTAAATCTCAAGCATTCCAAATCTGTGTCAATCACGTGAAGACCGCCCATTCCCAACTACTATGCCTTTCACCACCTCTACCACCAATTTAGTTTTAAGGCCAGAGATATTTTGGCGTTATATTTGAGATACAAGGAGCTAAGCGAAGAAATTATTGTTACCTCCGTTTTCTAGGCATTTAACGAGCGATGCCTAAAGCGATCGGTCTCCATATCAACTTTCTCCCTGGGGACAATGTGCCATGCATGTTCCAATGCAACGATAGCCTTTTCGTAGGACAACTTTCCCCTTGATGTCCGTAAATCCTCAAATGGTAAGTGATCCACGTTATAATGCCAAACCCGTTCATCCTTGTTCAGATCAGGGGATCGCGGAGGCCACTTCACCACGTTGATTCCGAGCTCTTGACGCTCCTCAAAGGTAAACTTCCTTGTCTTTGTATGGGGAGATGCGTTGTCCTCGATAATCCAAACCGTCCTACCTGTATCCCGATCCACGTCCTGTGCGAAAGGAAAGAGCTTTTCGTGCAGGACTGTCTATCTGTACCGTGCCCAATCTTTACCGCCCTTGGTCTTACCTGAACGTGTTGCGAGCTCCCGTTTGAACTCCCATTCGGGCCGGCGATTTCGCCTGCGTGTACCGTACCGTTTGGCACCGTCTTGCTACTTACCTCTGTATATCCTCGTTCATTTCTTGCATTTCTCGGAATTGATGAGTGCCAGGCTGCCGTGCAGCGGCTCTGTCCTGCTCCATTAAGCGCTCCTTTTCAACGTTCTCTTGGTCGATATTTTCCTTCAACTTTCGCGTCTCCTCTATGGTCTCCGGGGACCAGGTGTGACAGGGCCCTGTACCGTACAGATCGTATTCGTAGACAATTGCCCCCCAAAACATGATTGCAGGCTGTATCTCATCGGCTGGTGGGCGTGAGTAATCGAATGGGTTATCTCCTACCTCCCGGGTAACGGCAGGAGGTTTATTATGTCGATCCGTATAGATAGACACCTCGTCTGTAAAGATAAAGAGATCTCCTCGATCTAGCTTAGGGAGTGCCCATTCTGCGAGCTGTATGTGGAACCGTCTGTGCCAGACAGAATTTGAGGTGAAATTTACGTAGTGGGCGACGTCGTCGGAGGTGATGATCGTCGTGGACGGTCCTCCATCCCGTTGTCTGAGACAGGCTCTCCGTATACCTGTGAAAAATCGTCGATTACATGTCGCCAGGGCGTGTCTTGGGCCTCTTCTGTACATTGCGCATGGATCCGAAGGGCATCGGAAGTCAGTGGGGAAATCGCATGGGGTCTTCCAGGACGAGCCCAAAATAGTCCCAAGGGCGATTCTGTACGATCGCATCTAGGACATCGGATAAACTCGGAACGAAATTGACTGGCAAATCTCTCGATAAGGCGTATCTCACGGGCACGCCGAGAGATACGCGATAATGCCTTTTGCGCAGTATCCGGTCTAACCCGGATTAGGCTAGAGATCTGGGGAAGATTCTGCCCTAAACGGTACGCCGTCACCCGTCGGCCCGTCGCGATACTTGCGATTTGGGGACCTGTAAGTCTTGGTCTCTGTGGTGTACATAGTATGTCGTTGCGGAGGCATTGAATAGAGCGAAAATGAAAATAAAGTCAGACTTGGCTAGATTTCTTAGTATTTACTAGCTAAATTGGTCGTGATCTATCACTATGTAGTTTTAGTGAGGGTTGGCGAGGCCGTCTGCACCTGATTGACGGAGTTTTGAAATTTGCTAAGGCAACATTTGGTTGAGTAGATGAATCGTTCAATTGTAGAACTAATCCTTGACTTCCGTGAAAGGAGTAGGAAGGGGATTATGCCCTTTATCCTATGCAATATTACGCCTGCGTTCCATCAAGGCGAGCTTCCCCGCTTTAGGAACCACATGCTAGGTTGTAGCCTGTAGGTGACCTGCTGCTTACATAGTACAGGGTGATCATCTAACTTGTGCAATCACCAGTCATTATTATCATCTCATTTGTGGGGTAATCTCACTTGCGGGGTACGTTAGCTGTGGCATTATGCAGTCCTCTAGGAAGAATTCCACTCCGGAGGCAATCTCCAGCATGCCATTTGCTACAATGGACAAGCTACACCTGTTCGCAACAGAGCTGAAGAGTTATGAATACGGGGCAACTCCCGTATAAAGTCGTTATCCTGCTCAACGATTTTGCACTTCATTTGTTTTGTCAAGCGCAATTGTTGACGGCATCTTCATTTCCAACACGGTTTCTTATACACTCGAATTCTCTCCGAAGCAGGCAATTTTTATATTCGTCTCATTTTTCTTCACCAATTTGAAAATACCTCCTCTTAGGCCACCCTTGATCTCCCCCTAAAATTGGAGAATACCAAATGGCAGGTAAAAATATATCCGCAGCTGATTTTGCTGCAAAGTCCTACGATTATGTGATTGTTGGTGGAGGTACTGCTGGGCTTGTTGTCGCCGCTCGGTTGTCCGAAAATCCAGCTATTTCTGTTGGCGTGATTGAGTCTGGCATTGATAGAAGCGACGACATTCTTATTCGCGCTCCATTACTTCATACAGAGCTGTACGAGAAGCCAGAATACGATTGGCTCTACAAGACAGTCCCTCAGGTGAGTCTCTGAGCAGTGCTACTTCTTCCAACTAAAATTTATATAGGGCAAAAATGGAAAAGTGCATGCCTGGCCACGCGGAAAGGTCCTTGGTGGCTCAAGTACCATCAACTTTAGTATGCTAGCAAAACCATCCAAGGGATGCATTGACAACTGGGCTGCTCTTGGAAACCCTGGCTGGGACTGGGAAGGAATGTTACCGTACTATCGCAAGTTCATGACGCTTAATCCTCCTCCAGTAGATACCGCCAAACACTTGGACACCACTCGAATGCAGAAATGGATCGGCAACGGCAACGGGCCAATTCAGGCTTCATGGCCGCCTCTGGAGTACCTGAACACTCAACAGCAAATTGGCCCAGATCTCGGCACAGCCCTTGGCCTTCGAGATCCAAGTGCCGATATTGGTGCTTCCACTGGATATTATGACCAAGCGCTTTCGGTTGACATGAAGAAAGGCCGGCGGAGCTCGGCTGTCTACGAGTACTATCATCCGAATGCTCAACGAAACAACCTTTCGTTGATCATGGATGCTATGGCACAACGCATTGTGTTTAGTGTCAATGATGCAAATGGGGACAATGTCGCATCAGGTGTCGAATTTCTTGTCGACGGCAAGAAATACAGTGTCGGAGCAAAGAAGGAAGTCATTCTGTGCGCCGGTACCATCGGATCCCCCCAACTTCTTGAGCTTTCTGGGATCGGTGATAAATCGATTCTTGAGAAGTACGGCATCAATTGTCTTGTTGATAATCCAAATGTCGGTGAAAATCTTCAGGACCATCTTATGTCCGGTATTGCGTATGAAGTTGTTCCTGGGGTTGCAACAATCGAGGATCTCAAGAAAACAGGCATTATGGAGATGTTGATTGGTGAGTATGTCAAAGCTCCCATTGGCCTACTCGTCAATCAGATGACTAGCTCCATCTTTTCGTCCTACTCCGATGTTGTCGAAGACAAGTCTAAGCTCAAAGAGAAGGTTGAGGCAATTGTTCCTTCGTCACAGACATCAAACGACTCGGCGAAGGCTAAGGCAATGAAAATCCACAAGGACAGGCTTCTCGACCCAGAAGCCTGCTCGGTTTGGTTCATTACTCTTCCGGGTGGAACAGACCTCCGTAACGCCAGTCATGGGTCTGGCATTTTCGAGCACAAAGATCCTGGAAACTATCTGTCCATGGCAGTCGGTCTTAGCCATCCCATGTCGCGAGGGTGCACGCATATCCAGTCTGCAGACGCCAATGTCAAACCTTTGATGGATCCCCGCTATCTTTCCCATCCAGCCGACATTGCACTTCTTGCTGATGGTTTGCGATATCTCGATTCTAAGCTCATCCACGTCGAACCGCTTGCATCGAAAGTCAAGGACGGTCCAAATGGGACCAAGAAGAAGATGCCTTCGTACGAAACCTTCCATCCCGAGAAAGCGGAAGAGCATGTGCAAAACTATCTTTCGACTCAATGGCACATCATGAGTTCTTGCTCCATGTTGCCAAAGGAAGACGGTGGTGTGGTTGATCACAATCTAAAGGTTTACGGAACATCAAACCTGCGTGTCGTCGATGCTAGTATTATTCCCATGGAGGTACAGGCAAATATTCAGACTTCGGTGTATGCTGTAGCAGAAAAGGCAGCGGATCTGATCAAGGCGTCACAGTAGAGGAGGCTTACAAATTATCTAGCTGGATAAGTGTTGGCTAGATCACTTCCAAAGTGTGATCAATTTCTAAAGACAAGCTGTTCGCTTCGTTACCTTGTGTTCTTATTATATCATACCGGTGCTTGCCCCTTATGGATAATATGGAGGATATTGTCATGAGCAAGGGGCCATCATGGTATTTGCACCACTACCATAATTCGGTTACACTAAAGAAAGTGAAAAGTGACCGTGGGTACCTGGTTAGACATCAACTGTTACCACCGACACCTTATAGTATTCCATTGCGAGTCGCAGTGACAGTATTATCGGGTTCCGTTTTAGTGTTTCGAATTTCGATTTGTACAGTATGGATACTCGGTACACAGTCCTCTTAACAAGGGGGATAAATATCCTACTACGTAGTACTCGCGCCCCACGCCCATTACAAGTAATGGGCGCTATGGTATGGTATCCATGAGAACAACTTGCTGGGTATGTTCGCCGAGGTTGATCTCGTTTGCATCTATTCCGGTCGATCTATGCATCAAGAACCTCAGAAATCTGCGGTCTTTGATTTTATATCCTAGGCCAGATCAGATCCCGTTTGTGAGGGTTTGGCTCTAGACAACGGGAATATTTTGATCTGTACCAAACAGGTTCAGTAGCACTTAGTAACACTTCACTTAATATCTCCAAAGGGAAACAAAAGTATTTAAATTAACAAGTTTTTTTAGTATTCTATTAATTGTAACTCCTTTAAACAATGCGACGGCAGATTGACCTCAGTTTTCGGCGGTTTGTGAAGCCGATTTTGGTGGTAATTCTGCTATCCACTGGCGCCAGTCAGAGCCTCCCTAACCCTCCCGATATGGACCATTGCAGATTGCCCACATTATAATTTTGAGACCACCCTGACCCGACTTAGACCATTTCGGCTCTCCGTTTCTCGGTTTTCCTGTTTCTAACCTATCTCGTCCTCTGCGTCCAAATTACCAGAGCCAGAAATAACCCTCCTGCGAGTTTCTGTGTCATGCCTCAAAATGGCCTAGCTTCCATTCTCTAGGTGTCTTTCGAATCGTCCTCCCTATTCCCCTCTGTTCTTAACTTACCATCGCACCTGAGACTGCTGTTTTCGAGTTGCTCTTGAATCGGTAGAGTGCATGTATTCCCACCGAACTCCTAACGAAGCATTTCGAAACCTTGAGGTTCAGACCTCAGTTTTCGGATGTGTTTGACGTTTAGCATAGCGCGTGTCAACTTTTCTTAGCTTGGGGAAATAGCACCATTTAAGCACCAAAGCGGCCGAATAACTCAGACTCCATTCTCTCGACTGCCCTTAGGCCGTGATCTATAGGGTAACACTTCCTGTCAAAATATATTCACTAATAATGGAGATTTCAGGAGGGATGTCCCTTTTAGTGCAGTGGTATTTTTCGACATCCCATTCCAGGTCTCTCCTATGCATAGTTTCTTGCGAAATCAACCAATGAACAGCCTCATCCTGGAATGAGCTTTCACATCAGTTTCATCACCATTGCCGACTGAGACCTCGCGGCCTCAATACTAGCGTTAAGCCAACGTCCTCTCTACTTCCACTTCCCTAGTTAGACCGCTCTCCAAACTATACCTGCATATTCTTGTAGGAATTCTTCACTGAATACGACGTCTGCCTCCGGCGGGATAGGTTTTCGAAGGAAGAGATCCATAAATTCCAATTGCAAAGGACCACCAGTAATAACATATGAGGCCCCATCGAATCGATTCGGATCCGTATCATTGATGCCAGGGGTGCGAGAAATATCAATGGTCTGGACACAATGCGACTGAGGGGCAGCGGCGGCGGTAGCAGCTCGTGTTCGTGTTGTTACTCCAGCTGAGGGGGGGAGTTGGATGGCTTTCCATTTCTCGAGATGAATTATTTGAGATTGCTGGTCCAACTTGGCAAGAATGACAATCTTGATATCGCCGCCTGAGACATCGAACCACCATTTTGCCTTTTGTCTCAACGATGACAAAGACTGTGAAAAACCGGCTTCGATGACCAACGTCGGAAAATTGCTAGGCAATGGACGGGTTGATAGAGGGATACGAGCTGAATCTCCCTCTCCGGCCGATTCTGTACCTCCAGTACTATTCCACTTCTGATATATTGTAGCACCGGCCCGTATTAGGTCGTGCGTTAAGCCCATTCCCACAATTTCCCGGAATATTCCATCGTCGAGATGGCCATGAAGGCGTTCATGAGGTCCTGTTGGAATGGTGATGAAGAGGCATTTCGAATCAGCCGAGTAGAGTGTCAATCGAAATTTCTGTATCCTGCACTTCTCCCTTGCTAATTCAATTCCGGCAAAGTCCTGGGTAGAAACATTTTCAATTGTAAAGAATTCAGGAGTAGAATCACTGATAAGCAGTTTATTGAGGTCAGAAATCCCCTTGAACTGGAAAGTTGGAGGTGGCAAGGCTGATGCCCAAGTTTGCGATGCAGTTGTGGGCATAGGTGCGGACCCCAAGGCCGTCTTCGAAATTGAAGTCGACGTTGAATTAGAAGTCGACGTTGAAGTCGAAGTCGAAGTGGTTCTGGACATAGATGTTGACCCTGAAGCTGCCGTCGAAGTCGAAGTCTGCCATGTAGTTCTGTATAGAGGTACTGATGTATCCTCATCAGCAAAAGTAGTTGCCATGATTTGAACGAGTCAGCGGAACTAGAATGGGTGTGGTCCGATAGGCTGAACTTAGGGATATGTAAAGTGCGAAAAGTAAGGACCTTACCGTAAACTAGCCCTAGATTTCTGGAAGGCTGGTGAGATTTTCCCCCCCGTTTTTGAGATTTTCCCCCCTCAGAAGTACCAAAATCACCACATTTCAACTTCAACGCCAAACAGCTCAACACCAACTTCGAAATAATATAATTTTTAAATGCTAAGAAAAATACTAAAGCCTGGGTAACTGAGCCTACTATTTTAGACCTCTAAATACCCCCTGCGTTGTGGTCTAATTTTGTGCTGAAGTTGGTGAGTTGTATGAAAAAATTGCCATAACTTTAATCCTAAATCACGTAACACCACAACTTATTAGGATTAAATTCCGGAGACTAGGAGCAAGAGGGAGTCCTAAAGAGCTCTATATAAGTTTTGAATTTAAAAATAATGTTGAAAGTGTGGCTATATTGCCTTGTAAATTTCCAAAGCGGCGGTTTTGGTACTTCTGAAGGGGGGAAAATCTCAAAACGGGGGGGGAAAATCTCACCAGCCTTTCTGGAAAGGTTATTTTTTACCTTACATGACGGTATGATACGCTAGCTTAATATGGTTAGTGTATTTTTTAGTATCAGCAGCACGCTAGCCGTATATAGTTAGTGGAGACGATTCTACCAAGGCCCCAAATTCCAAACCACCCTCATTTCTATCTACGATATCTTCACAAAACGACA